>NC_056744.1:1593509083-1593576583 GCF_019279795.1 Protopterus annectens
ATACATACATATACATACATATGTATGTATGTATATATGTATCTATATATATATATATATATATATATATATATATATATATATATATACATACATACATATGGATGGTGCTCATAGACCCTTATTTCAAATGAGAGGCTTTTGTCAATGTTGATAAGATATCTGCATTTCTCACAGACCATATTGTGAGTGTCAAGTATTAATGAGTATTAATTCCTTCTCTGACGGTATTAGGCAGTTTTTACACTGCTGCAGGGCATGCAGTGGTCTGAGGCTGGCCTCAGATGGGACAAAAACTAACAGTCAAATGAGGCATGGAGTTAGAAGGATAACATTCAACAGCTGACATAATATTCAGAGTTAGAAGGGAAGTTACAATCAACAACTGAAGGGGTCACAATCAATAGTTGACTGTGGGGGTGTTACAATCAGACACGATATTTTAACAGGTTAGGGTATCGGTAAGAAATGGTGGTGAGAGACTTAGTTCTAAAAGCTTAGTGAAATGGCGCACAGTGAATTGAGATAACAGATGCAATGGCAGTTACTAAAAGGGTTTATTATTATAATAAGCAGTGACTTGTTGTTGCCTGCATACTCTAGTTCATAGTGCAGCAAATAGCAAAAAAGTTTAGCACTGAGTGAGCAGACCAATAGCTGTAAGGCAGATAGTATGAGAATGTTATAACAGTACTGACAGGGTTTAGTTTACTCACCTGTGTCGAAACAGTACAGTATTGCCCACTGCTGTGCAATATGCAGCGCAGTGCAGCCCAGTAGAATAGTATGCACTGCTGCAGACAACCCTGCTAGTTAAACAGATCAAACAGGAGCTAAAATAGCCAATAAATTTAAACTTTCTTGTTCTGTAGGTCAACGAGTTGCCCAGAGAACCGGACAGTTATTTTAGCAGAACTAAATGAGCAAATCACCTTTTCTCTAGAGACTTTCACTACAGCCAAATAATGCATATCATGTGCCACTACATAATGTGGTAATTATATTTGGTTCTGAGTGCTGGAAGGCATTTCCATGAAGAGTAATAAGGTTAGGAATGCTAACTGGTTGCCTGTGGTATTGATTTCTTCCACACACACATCTCTCTGAGGTCAGCCTGAACTACCTTTTTCTGAAATGGGGATGTCTTTTTCCCAGTAATGTGGTGGTGGGAGTGGAGAAAGGGTGAGGATAAGGAGGTGGATCTGGGGGATTTGCAGTTTAGGCAGTTCTGCCCCATTCTGCTCTGGAGAGAAGAGTTGATGCCATTCTCCTAACATTACTGCATAACTTCTTCTGCTACCACCTTTCCATGTCTGCTTTTTCTCAAAGGCCAACCTCTGTCTAAATTGGACACCTTCTGATTACTTCCTATAGAAGGAAAACTCTTTCAAAAGAGAATTCCAACAGTGACTTGGTATAGAAGGAAGAAACAATTGCTATACTGATTTCATTGGCTTCCCCTCTTTTCTAATTTCCTGAAAGTTTCTGGCAAGGGGGGGGGGGACATCATTTTTTCATATGTATATATATAGGTTCATAGATTAGTACTAGGCTAACTGCCCTTGTAAGTCATTTTAAGGCTAGCCAATTATTTAGCCAATTATCCCTTATGAGACTCCAACCCTGCATCTTATGTTTGTAAGGTAAACACCTTAACCATTAGGCTACACTCCCAACCACACATCTTGAAAGATCATATACATCTGAGCATAAGAGTTTTCTTGACTTCTAAAATGTGTATGCTCGTACTCAACTTAGTGGAATCATTTTACTTCAAATACTACACTTACAAACAATAAACTTGTTTTGAAAAAAAAAATACTTCACTTACAGAGCCAAACTAAGTTATATCCATAGCTCAGCATATGTAACTGTAGTATAAAAAACAGTATGCTTATATTTAAAAAAATGATAAAAACAGTAGAAAGTGTACTGCATCTCCTGACACTGCTCATGTGTGTGCCTTGCATTCACAAGCAGTTATCACACCACAATAAAGTACATTTCTATAATTTCATCCATGTCACCAAACTGCATTCTTATCTACCTGAAGGTGTCTGTGTGTTGCAAATTATACTAGATCACTATAAAGATTTTAGGTGATGCTCTATTTACAATGCCATTTTTGTGTTATTCTCTTAGTTCTAATAAATGCTATACATGTAAACAGTCACACCTCTGCTGCTGAATGTGGTATATAAAATACTGCTGTGCAGCTATAACAGAGGCATGATTTGCAGTGCCCCCAACAAGGTCCAATGAGCTGTTTCTAAAACCAGCATTTGGGGCACTTTTCCTTTAGTTTTTTGAAATCTTAAGAAATACCATAAATGATATGAACTGTAAGAGTGCTGTTTTCAGGATTCTGCAGTGAGATGAGTAGAAGAGATTAAACCTTGCTGATCATTCCTTCTAACATGCTGGGAAGGCCTAATACCTTACACGAGTATGGAAAATAATAGCCACCCTTGATCTCAGTGTCCTGTTTTTGCAGCAATGTTTGTTGTTCACATTTTCAAAATCAGCACTGTGTCTGTTCCAGTTTTACATATTATATACTTTTTTACCTAAAAAATATAGCTACTGAAGACTATGCACGTTTTCTGCCTGGGCCTGCTTGCAACTTCCCTATGTTGTTATGTTACAGCAAGTAATGTGTCTCTCATTTGCAAGTGAAGTAATGCAGCACAGAGGGAAATGCCAAGCAGGCATTACATTGCTTATTAAAACTTTGTAAGCATGATCTTTTGTCTGGTATATTTGCACTAATTATCAAGAAGACCCATGCTGTTAATGATGCTAGAGTGGTTTGTAGTACCATGCTGCTAGGTTCCTCAAATTAAAAGTTTATTTTAAAGCTGTTTTATTGTTTTTATTTAATTCCTGCTAAAAAGTGTGCACATGTTTTTGGTAGGTAGGGACTTTGTGCACATGTAAGTAGTTTCTGTACTTGTGTGCATGTGTGTGTGTTTACATGAGCTATGGTTACTTATAGCATGCAGTGACTGTGCAAAAGTAGCGTAACCATGATTAATGCTAAAAGTGAACAGTGTGCTATTTCTGAGAGAAAATGGGAAGTGTGAATTGTGTAAGGGAGAGCCACTTTATTGTACTTTGAAGTACATTTTTTAGAGTTTGTGTTAAACTTTTATAGTTAATTGAAGAGATTTAGGGTTAGGGGGGACTTTTAAGGTTAGAGATGGATATTAAAGGTTAAAGTTACTGATGAAGTTTTAGGGTTAAAGAAGTGGTTTTAGAGTTAGTGTTGGCAGGATTAGGGGCAGAGTTTTAGGGCAAGGGAGAAAATGTTAGTTTTATGGATGAAGTTTTAGGGTTAAGGTTAAGGCTGGTACATTTAAATGGCATTGTTTACTGACAGTAAGTGTGCATAACTTTCATTCGCATCCCAGAAAGTAAGGCATTCAAAGCAGTAGTGTGTTTGAGTAGGTGCTATGACAGTGTGTGTGTGTGTGTGTGTGTGTGTGTGTGTGTGTGTGTGTGTGTGTGTGTGTGTGTGTGTGTGCATGTGTGTTTAAGTAAGTATGCATGTGTGTGTGTTTAGATAGATGTACTTCTGTGTTTTTAGGTAGGTGTGCATGTGTTTTTTTAGGTAGGTGCGCGCGTGTGTGTGTATGTGTGTTAAGGTAGATGGTTTTGCTTATGTATGCATATGAGTGTGCAGATGTTTTGTGGGTGTGTGTATGCACAACTGCATGCAAGTGAGTTGAGGTAGGTGTACATGTATGTGTTCAAGTAGGTATGCTTGTGTGTGTGCATGTGTTAGGTAAGTGCATGTGTGTTTGTCTTTATGAATGTGCTTGTTTATGTACATGCAGGTAGATGTGAGTGTGTGTGCATATATCTTTCTTTGTGTGTGGGACATATTGGGAGTACTGTGGTATCTTTGTGCTTTCTACCCAAGTCTGTTATTAGAATCCCCAGATTTTTTTTTGACATTAGAAATCTAAATGCTAAACGTGTTTCTGTTGAATATGGAAATTTTCTCTTTCCCCCACCAGTTTAAATTATATTCATTTAAGTATATTATATAGGTTCATAGGCTGGTACTAGGCTATCGGCCCTAAGGCCTATACAAGTCTAGCCATAACAATTCCCTGGATATTTCTTCCCACAATATTTACTTCCCTGGACCCCTGTCTAGCAGGGTGACTGACGTGATCCCTGGGGTGAATTTCCTATCTCCCATCCAATTGTCAAGGTTCCTTTTGAAGACGGCCAAGGAGACTCTCTGCTTGGCATGTATGGGCAGTCTATTCCAGAGTATGGGGAGTCTCTGGGTCAGGAACATATCCCTCCAGCATGTTTTGCTCATTGTGATGACAAGGTTTAGATCCCTGGAGCATGTGGCTCTGAGGGATTGGGATTTTTTTAAGTGGAGCATGTCCAACAGCTCAGGGTTTGACATGGCCTTGTATGTTAAGCAGAGATCGCCTCTGATATGCCACAGAGTATAGCTGGAGGCTTTTTATACGGTCAGCACAGGGCATCTGCTTTAGGCCTGCGATTTTTTTAGTGAGGTATTTCTGTGACCTTTCCAGCTGTTGCAGATATCTTGTGAGGTACATACCAAACGAGATGTTGTACTCTATAATGGGTCTAATGAGGGATGAGTACAGTGGGACAATGACTTCCTTTTTCTGGATGAAAAGCCCTTAGTGATGAGGTGTGCCACATAGAAGGATTTCCTGACTGTTGTGGCAATGTGGTTATCGAAGGTGAGACCACTGTCCACCTGTGTCCCTAAGTCTCTCATCACACTTTCGGTGTTTAGTGTACTGCCACCTATGTGGTAATTCATGGGTACATGTTTTTCCTAAAGGAGATACCTATACATTTCTTGGCATTAAGCTTGAGTCCATGTCTCTGGCACCAAGCATCTGTTTCTGTAAGGCCCTTTTGTAGAATATCCACATCATTTGGGGATTCAGTAATGGCTCCCAGTTTGCATTCATCTGCAAACTTTGTTAGCCAGAGTCCCTTATTGTTGGTCTGTACTTCAGAGAAGTAGATGCCAAACAAGAGCGGTCCCAGGACTGAACCCTGAGGTACTCCACTTGACACTTGTCTGGAGCTTGATTTGGAGTCGGCTACTTTTACAGTCTGGGTTCTGTCAGTAAGCCAGTTGACAACCCATCGAGTGACGTAGGGTTTTATGCCCAGCTTAGTAAGTTTATCTATGATTCCAGAGTGTGGGATGGTGTTGAAGGCCTTGGCAAGGTCCAGATAGGCTGTATGGACTGTCTTACCCTCATCCACAGCTCTGGAGACTGATTTGAAGACGTCAATCAGGTTCAGGAGACAAGACTCACGAACCCAAACTGGGTGGGGTCAAGTGTTTGAAGGTTGCCAGTGTCTTTGTTGATAAGTTCCATGATAATGCGTTCCATGGCCTTGCAGATCAGGCTCATCAGACTAATGGGACGGTACTTCCTGTGATCCAAGGTGGATCTCCCCTTGTGGAGTGGGATAACTGTAGCTGTGCGCCACTCAGTGGGCACAAAGCCTGAGATGAGGCTATGATTAAACATGACACTTAGGTGAGGTGCCAGTTCATTTTGTAGTTCATGTAGTACACAGCCCGGGATGTCATCTGGTCCCATGGATGCTGTATTCTTAGCTTTGGAGAGTGTGGTTTCTACCTGTGTGGCCGTTATTACCGGAATTTGGCAATCTTTTGGTATTGAGATGGGCCCTTTAGGGGGTGAGAGGGGGCTGAAGTTGGCACTAAATCGATCTGCCAGGATATTGGCAATATCCTTGGAATCAGTATATTTAATACCATTCTGTTGTAGCTCAGAGCATATCTGAGCATTGCCATTTAGATTCTTGACATAACTATAGAATGCCTTGTGGTTGTCTTTGGAATCTTTTGCAATTTTATTTTCACAACTAGCTTTGGAAGATTTTATGAGGGATCTCAGCTTCTTACTGAGGCTGGTAAGGGAGTTTTTTGCATCCTGGGATTTTCCTCTTTTCTGCAATAGTTTCTTTCTTCTGTTGTATAGTTTGTTTATGGCAGGGGGACCACCAGATTGGCTTCCTTTTTTTGGAGGAGAGCGTCTTGATTCTATTTGGAAAGGCACAATTCATGCACGAGTGGATGTGCTCATACAGCGCTTTAGTGTAGGATTCAGCAGTTGAACCTTCAGCTCCTGTCTGCATGGGTGTCATGAAGATTGTCACTTCAGACTTGAGTAGCATGAAGTTGGCTTTGGAGAAGTTTTTTACGGAGGTTTCCTTACTGGGGGGTGGGGGTGGGATGTGGATGTCAAGGGTGATTGGCTTATGGTCAGACCTGACCAATGAGGGGGTGACCACTGGTGTGGAGCATCTATCTCCCATGTTGGTAATGACCAGGTCTAGGATATTGGAGCCCCTGGTGGGACAATGGATTAGTTGATTCAGGGCATTGGAATTTATGAATTCCAAGAACCGTTGGGAAAAGGTGTTGGTACCCGAGTAGTTTTCCCAGTTAATGGCAGAGTAGTTGAAACCACCCAGTTTTAGGGTGTTTGGTTGTATCTTAATATTTTTTAGTATGTTTAGAAAGGTATAGTGAGAATCTTGGGGCATGGTTGGGGATCTGTAGCAAGCTACAATTTGGATTGCAGTCTTACCTAGTGTTAGTTGCACCTGGAGAATTTCAGATACATTGTGTTGGGCAACTAGCCTGGAGGTGTGAATATTCTTGGTGAATATGGACACTCCTCCACCTTTAGTGTTTTTGTATTGGTTTGGTGGCCGAAAAGTGTGATAAGAGTTGTAGCCAGGTATTGCAGGGGTGCTCTCTGGAGCCTTGAACCAGGTCTCAATTACTGCACAGACATCGATGTTCTCCGTTTTTAGGAGTGCCTTGAGAGAGTGGATTTTGAGGTTTAGACTTCTAGCATTGAGTAGCATTACCTTCAGATTTTGCATGCTTGTATCTGTTATGGTGATGGTTTTGTCCTTTGAACCTTGCCTAAAAAGGCACTATAGGGGTGGCAAGAGCTTTAGCCAGTAACCTGAATCCCAGGGGTGACAGGTGTTGCAAAGCATCATGGTTTGTCGATCATGTCGTCCCAAGCAGACAGATACTGGATCCCCTTTGAATGACACCAGAAGCTTAGCCAACTGTTGAAGTCAATCATTTTGTCCTTATACTGTGGTATCATTCTGGATACAGGCAGGATGCTACTCAGATCTAGGGTCATACCTGCCTGTGCCACATGATCCAAGAGCTCTTCCATGTCTCCTTTCATGTAGTCCAGGGAGGTACATCTCAAGTCATTCACACCAATATGGACAATGACAGAGTCGTATTTGTACTTCTTGTGGAGTGACTTGAGTGCATGCATTATGTGGTGGATCCTGGCACCTGACAGGCATCTGACTGTAATTTTCTCCTTGTTCAGCTTGGTGAGTGGGACATCAGTGTGCCTGACTATAGAGTCACCTATGACTAAAGTGTTGGGTACGTTGTCTTGCCTTAGGGGCTGTTGTTGGGTGGCACACTGGTGTTGTGAGCTATGTGTCACTATGATTGTGACTGGTGTTTGTTTGCATTTCAGCTTTGGAGGTCCTTGTTGCTTGGGCAGGTTAATGTTAAGGGTCTCAGCATATGTGGGTTTAGTGTTGCTATGTGTGGGTGTTGATGATGTGGGTTTTGAAGGGCTATGTGTTGCTTGAGGTGTAGTGCAGGTGTTAACCTACTCCTCTTGACTGTCTAACACAATCTTGGCCGAAGAGAGCTTTGCTTCCAGTTTGGCTATGTAACTGCATCTCTCGTAGGTTGTAGTGTTGGGTGGTAGGAGAAAAGGGTTGTCTGTGTACATGAGGCAGTTGCTGCATTGTCCCAGTATGCCCAGATTCACCAGGTGGACAGGAGAAATCACTGGAAGCTGACCCTTGGATATGCCTGTTTAGGTGCTTTTTTGTAAAGTACAAGAGCTGTTTTCCCTTACCTTTGCAAAGTACTTTGCAGTTATAGGCTGTTTAGTGCCTATGATTAATTTCTCCTTATTAACAAGGAGAGTTAAGTGCTTGTATCAGTTTAAGGCTTCCTAGTGCTTTCCAGCCAGTTTTAGAGCAAGTGCTAGTCACAGGGGTTCAGATTTTAGTGCTACTACTGAGAAATCAGCTACTTCTAAGGAAAAATTTGAAGAGCAGACTTATTGAGACCCGGAATAGTTTAACTGTAGCCCCGTGGTGCTACACGATGCAACAAATGTGCAAACATGCATGTTTTTTAGCCAGAAAGTTGAAAGGGATAGAAATCAGCCTAAAATGGCTAAAATTACAATTTCAGAGCTGGAAATCACTCCTCTAGTGTTAGACAGGCAGTACAATGCTCACCACTCCCACTGGTAAGGAGTAGGACTTCCCTCAACCACAGCAAGGTCTGGATAGCTCTGAACACAGAAAATAAAGTCCTAAAACCAGCAAAGCCTGGGATCTGGACTATACTAGCTAGGAAAGGCGGGAAACAAGCAAACAAGATAGTATTTTATTTTTGGTTAAAACAGGCTAAACAATGCAGTAATACACTAAATAAACACAGAAAATGCTAACACACTTTAGTGTGTAGCCCTAAACAGTAAATACAATTAGAACTCTACACAATTAGCAATTTAAAACTTTTTAAATTAAGCAAGGCAAGTGCACAACTGAAAAATGATTTAAGAGGCAGTAATACAGTAGAATAAGTAGCTAGTCTACATATACAGAAAAGTCTATATAGACAGAAAAGCAACTAAAACACACTAAAACAATTCAGATGCAGTACAACCTAGATCACTTGAGTTGTAGCAATATTAAGGCAAATACAGTTTTAATAAATGCACTAAAATATACTCTATATTTCCAAAATGTTTGAGAAGCACAGTCAGAACACAAGGATATTTAGACAATTTTTTTTGATGATGATAATTTTTTCCACTGGCAATCACTAGCTGAAGAAATTTCATAGGTGAGGTTGTGACATATTATTCTGAGAAGTTACTTCTGCATTTCTTAAGTTTACAGAGATTTGTAGGCAGATACATAAATGCTCACGGCATTATTCTAAATGAAGTTGGATGATGAACAGGTATGAGCAGGATGAGTGCGATTTGTGAAATAGTTGTATGATATGGCTGGCTGGAAAACAAGGCACAGTGAAGATATATGTTAATAACATATAATGAGCTGTGCCGTATACTAATGAACTAAAAACATGGTGAAGCAATTCAGAAACGTATAAATTTTGCACAACTACATCATGCATGCAACTATGAATATGGCCATATGCTTAAGTTCAAGCAGAGGAATTCTCAAAATATGTTAGGGGTGGTTGCAGAGATTGTAAACCTATATCTGGAGGAGGCTGTTATAGCAACAGTTGCCCAGCCTTGCCCCTGGAGCATAGGATCTTCCAGTCAAGTTTAACCTTTCATGCCCTCCATTATACTAACATAATGCACCACTACAGAGTGGACAGGGACATCATATTAAAAGCAGTGGGCATATCTCAGCCTCATCTGCAGCCCCATGGGAGTCACTGAGTATGCATCCCTGTAGACATTAAGGTACATGAAGCTTTATATATGTTAGCTAGAAAGACTTTTCAGTGACCAACTAAGGACGCAGTGGTGGTGGTGGTGGTGGTGGTGGTGGTGGGGGGGGGGGTCCTAGGCATCTGCCTTGAAAATACACTCCCAGTTCCTCAATGCAATGCTTGAACATGTGAAGAGCATATGTGGTTTCCATATACCTCAGATGAGAGAACTAGTACCATGTGGGACTTTTATGATATAGCTGCTTCCCTGAGATACTGTGAGCAATTGAATGTATGTATGTACCCACATTAATATAAAGGCCCCACCTTGTGAACAGGGAAGGAAGGAAGTGAACTACAAAGGGTTTCACTCCATCAACTTCCAGATGGTATGCAATGCACAGGGTATCTTTTGCAATGTATGTGCAAGCCACCCAAGCTATTTCCACAACTCACACATATGGCACACATGTTATCTTTACAATTATTTGCAAGGGGTGAGTTCCCATAGAGACACCTCTTAGGGGATGTTGGATAAGACCGATAACCTTGACTCATGACAGAGAGTGAGAAATTTATATAACCCTACAGAGGAAGGTTGCAACCACATCCATTCACAGACCAGAAACAACAGAGAACATGTGTTTAAGCTGCTTTAGTCATGATTCCACTGCCGTGATACATCTGGTGGTGCCCTCCATTATCACTCAAAATATCGTGTATGCAATGTTACATAATACTATACTTAGGAAACAGTTACACCAGGGTGACACAGTTCAGAGAGCACAGTTCTCAGCACCTCAGGTGGTGGTATCAGCAGCAGGAGATGACTAGCAAAGAAGGAATCAGGCATAATATGCCATTGCAATAGCTAAGAAGCAGCACATTACACATCAATTTACTAAATAAATATGCTCAATAAAAATAATACATAAAAAAAACCAGACTGTTCTTACCCATGCATAGACTGGCCACTCTTTGCATCAGACATATGCAGTCCAAATCTAAATATGCAAAGGGCAGAGCACAGCTATTATCATTTATACAGGTGCGGGAATGAGGTACAGGAGTACATATCTTTCACAGGGAAGTGTGTGAGTGTGAGTGATGAGGTATAACAAACAGAATGAGTGCTCTTGGGTACAGTATCTAGAGGGTTGATGTTGAGGGTGGAGTTAATGGTTCAAAGGGTCTGATGCATTGTGTGAGGGGATGTGTTACGAGCACTGGTAGTGTGTGTGTGTGTGTGTGTGTGTGTGTGTGTGTGTGTGTGTGTGTGTGTGTGTGTGTGTGTGTGTGTGTGTGTCTGTGTGTCTGTCTGCCTGCAGGACACAGCCTCAACACATGAGGCAGCACTGCTCCACGGCCTACTTGACAGGTCCAAGGTATGCAAGTTATAGGGTACTACTTCCCGTGCATGCCCCCCCTGCAAGAAGTGTCTGTGTCATGAGTTGCATTGGCTGCTCCATGACCGTGGTTAGACGTTGGTGTGCTACTTGAACTGAGTAACATCTGCTGCAGGAGGTGTCAGCATAACTATGACTACAACTACAAGGATGGCCTCTTCTATGTAAAGATATATCCACCACCGATGTAGCAGTGGCAGTGTCTACAGCCAGGTCAGCTAAGATCTTATGATATTACAAATGACTGGCCTTGAGGATGGCCCATGTCCTTGGACAGATGATCTAGGATAGCTATTGCATAGTGCAATGTGTCATTCATTCTGTCTAAGGAGTCCCACACACTTAGTTCATGCAATCCTGCAAGACAGCATCTGTTGCCTGGATGATCATCACAACCTTTGATAAGGCCCTGGTACAACTCACCTGTACCTCCAAGATGGCCCTTGCACATACATTGGGTGGCAGCTACTGACATACCATCCTCAGGGAGAAGACAGTACCCACACCTCCAGTGAGCACCTCTACCAACTCCCCTGTCTAGTCCTGTCTAGACAATTTGTCTGAACCCTTACACCACCAACCAAATAATAATAAATAACAGGTGCTTGACTGAAAGTTATCAAGCACACATCCTCCTAACCAAGATAGTTATAATATATACACACAACAGACACTCCCATTAATTATAGTATAACACACCTTTGAAGGTAACTAACATTACAGTGGCACATGGCAAACTATGCTCACAACAAACAAGTTTACTGTGCTGGTATGCTACTATGGCAAGCACACATGAGGATACCTCTGTAGACAGCTTGTAATAATTCAGATACAATGACTGATCACCTGAAACAGTACTTTTTTTGCATCACCTACATGCTCACAGCACACATAAATGCTTACCTTGACCAAATAAGCCACATGTAAGAAGTAACACATACCTTATATTTGTCAGTAGTGTAGGAACAACTGACTTCAGCTCTTTTGCTGTACACATAAATGAATATTCATTTTCCATAGCATAATGATGATCTCTGCTTCATATCACACTTACATTGTGCAAATACTCCTTCTAGGCACGATGTGTATGCTAGCTAATTCTCAACTCAGTAATGTTTCTGAATACCAGCAGTTTCATAATAAGCAAAAAAATGTAAATGTATTCAGTTTTTCATGAGGCCATGAAGATGCCTAGGCACCTGCTAACAGCAGTGTTCATGCAAGGGAAAACCAGCTAACAAGTACTGAGAAGTTTTTAGGCTCATGCCTTCCAGGTTTAACTCATTAAGGCTACTGTTACGCAACTTAGTTGTTAAAGAGACATATTCCTAAAGCTTGTGCATTGAAAGGTTTTGTCACACTGTAGAATTACAAATGTGTTTTAATTGATAGCCATGGTAAATATTAGTGAATGTTATCAATGTAGCAAAATAACATTGTTTAAAAGTGTATTGCTACATATGAAGTAGTCTGTGAAATCTGATTTGTGGGCATTGGTAAGGTGTCAATAGAATGGTCCACATATTCACTGTTTGTTCAACAATTATGTCAGGTGGTCATTCCACAGTCTATAGATGGAAGATTGGCATTAGTGGTCATGATATCCCTAAACCATATGAAGTTGTAGTCATTACCAGAGCCAGATCCAGCACTAGGTGACTAAGGCAGTTGCCTAGGGCCTGCTGGCTTGGGGGGAGATGCTGCCACAATATTTAATTTCTAAATAAAACAGATTTGACACGTTGGACTGGAGAACTTCTTTGGAGGCACAGAACTTCAGGTACTCAAAGAGAGAGATAGGTGTCTTTGTGTGTGTGTGTGTGTGTGTGTGTGTGTGTGTGTGTGTGTGTGTGTGTGTGTGTGTGTGTGTGAAATGGCCTGTTTAGCAATGGCAGGTTGGTTAATTAGCTTGCTGAAGCTCAAACCCTGTACCTTATCTAAATGATACAAGAGCCTTAATCCTCTACATTAATTACTAGCACTGAAATTGGTAATTTTGTCTTTTATTGGTTCATATATTTTGTTTTACTGCAAAATGAAAAAAATCTTCAAAACTACAGAGGTGCATTTTCAAGGAATGTTAGCTTCAGTGCATTTTCGAGGAATGTGATTTTCAAGGGATGAGATGTTTACTGTTGCTCATGCTGTCTGTTTTCAGTGTGCAACTGTTTTCTTTCACAAGTAGCTTAGTGTTAGTAGCACAAGTCACATGCTTCTCTTTGGTGTGGAAGGCTGTGGGTCCTACTCCAACAGAATGTAAATGCCTTGCTGATACTGCAGTGCACTTTAAGGTGTGGGGTGTTGTACTCCTGAGTGTGAAATGATTTTGATGAGATGTTAAAGTGAGGCTCCATCCATCTGTGTTAAAGGTTGATACTGTGAGATCTTTTACATCCACTTGAGCTGTCAAAAAGAGTATAGGAAAAGTTCCCCAATGCCCTTGCCAAATTTCTCTCAGTAGTATAAATATCACCAAAGGTCTGCCCCGAAAAGACATTACTAGCCTAGTGCGACTAACCTGGTCAGCAAGGGATATTTAAATTCAATGCTTTAACTTAAATCTATATCTCTTCTAAGTTTCCCTTCATTTCAAAAGTAAAGAAGAAAATTATGCACACTGGTAGTTTTGAACAGTTGTTTATGGCAATTGGAGGAAGAAAGACAAGTCGTGGGACAACAAAATGGGTGCAGGGGAGACTGTTTCATTCCCCAGTCTAGGGCCGCATTTGCATTTGACCATGATCCCATTCTGAATGTTAGATAGCATATATTCTCAGCAGAAAACACAGGGAGGTTTGCCATATTTCACACATTAAAGTGGCACTGGAAACATGATATTTCATTACTGCAATATATTATGTCATTCTTCCCTCTGTTCTGCCATCTGCTTTCTTCCCCTTTTCTTCTCTGTTCTATCCTCCCATTTCCAACCTTTAATGTGGACAATATAGATAAACACAGTACACATAGGAGCACAAATGGCTTACGTTTTTTCTTTTATAAATTATTCATTGCATGATGGTTGGCACAGAGCAGTATCACTGGTCATTAGTGAACAGAGAGCAATGCTAGTTCTCATTCTGTGGAAAAAACAAAGACAATTCCTACAGATGTGCTAATGCTTTGCCATCAGCCATGCACCTGAGCTTAGTATCACTGTGCATCAGTAAGCAAATCTGAGATAAGAAAAACATAAAAGTAATGTAACAATTAGCAAATCTGAGATTAAAAAACATAAAACTAATGTAAGGTGATATGTTCTGTGTAACAGCTTCCATGGCTCAATGTACAATTGATTAAAGCTTCCTTTCAGTACACCATATGCATGGCTGTAATCCGCAAAGTGTGGGATGCTGTTGTTCAATATTGTGTTTCTCATCTTCAACTGTCATCCATTAAGATGAACATCTTTTAACACCTTTGGTCTAACAGCTTCAGCGGCATACCTGTATAATGATCTGTTTGTTAGACCGTGACTGACTATACATGGGTTTGAATGCTCTCATGTACATTTACTTTTACATTGATTTCTACTTCTTTAATAACATGAATTGTGTTATTGACGCATGTCCAGTGGTATGTATAAGAAAAGCTCTTCTTAGTGACCTTTAACATGTTGAAAATTGACACAAGCACAAGACATACCTACACAAAGGATGGACTGATTAAAATAGCAAAACGTTTAGTGTTTAAACATTGCTTGATGCTTGGCACAAAGCAGCAGTGATCAACATAGGTAGGTAACAATAAATGGCAGTTAATATCTTATAGCAAAAATTGAAGAAAAATCCTTTAGCTGTGCTAATGATTTGGTGACCTAGGTATGAGTGTGCTTATACTCGAATAACTCCAGAAAGAAGTAATGATTTAACTACAGGTTCGCAATTTATATGAACCTTAACACCTGCTATAATTTATTGTACTCCAGATATGATGGCTAATTTCACAGTAAGGTATGTGAATTGCTTGTATCCCCCTGAGTACTTAACTCTGTTTAACAATGTTCATTTTATATTTTCCCTTAGTGTTAGCAATTTCCCTGCAAATATGTATTGCCTGACATGTCTACTAGAACTTATTCTGTGGTGGCTGGTGGTTGTAGAGAGGTCAAAATACTAATACCTAAGCAGGTAGGATCTCAAATCCCGTAATGTGTTAGTTTGTGAAAAGTGATTGTGGTGACTGCTCAACACATTTGCTTTGTAAATCATTGCATGTGTGCTTGCTCTGGAAAGCTAAATCTGTCAAAGTAAAACACAATTGATATCCCATTATTAACCATCTTAAACTGGAGTCTCTGTTGTTATGTATTTTCAGCAGCAAACTGATATAAGGAGGCCTGCCACATTTCACATCTTAAAGTGTCACGTCATTGCAGCAAAGTACCTATATCGTATTTCTATTGGCATCCATCATACAAATACAATTCTCCATAGTTCCCATTGCTGCACAAAGAATAATAAACATGATATGGATGGAAATGGGGAAGACATACCTCTCAACCAGTTAGCTCAAGAAAGAGGAAACCTGGACAAAACCAAAAATGATGGGGTGGGGGGGGGGGGGCAAGGGCCAAAAATAGGGACAGACTTTAAATACTGTTCTTATAAACTCAGAAACATGATATAATAAAAGTTATGCATTAGGATGCATTTTCTGAAGGATATGTAGTCTGAAACTCAAATGTCTGTCATTATTGTTTTATATCTAAATATTGAAATCAGGGTTTGTTTTAATCTAGTTTGAATACAAGTTTTATACAATGAAAAAAGGAGAGCTTTGAAATGTCAACGCTACAATATTATAGTTGACGATTTATATACAGTTGGTTTGTATGCATTTTAGCGTTTGCTCCTGATACAATTCATGAACTGATGACTTATTTGTTTGTTTTCAACGTTTCTTATAAACATTCTAACAGTGAATGATCATGGATATGTTTTATGCAACAAGTTTTGTATTTATTATAAGCTATGAATGAGTTTAACTCATGTTCAGGATGATGTTGATACAGTGATAGCAACAGTTGTCAAGATTTTTGAAAATTTGAATAATTGATGATTTGATCATTGAATGATTGTCTTGTTAATTGATGTACTCTTCCCGCCTTGTTTTATTTAAAAGTGGGCGAGTTTTTACAAGTTTTTATGTCTGAGGAAGCGTAGGTAACCCTACGCGAAAGCGCTTACTCCTTTTCTTCCATGGATTAAATATTTTTTTACTTTGGAGACGTTGTAAGTGATTCTTTTGAACAGCTTTTTTGACCTGCTGCAACTTGATCATGGTTAGACAACCGTATATTGTTGCTATATTGTTTCTACCCCTTGACGGTGTGTCTATTTAGTATTGGAGCTGTTTCCTGTGTGTTTTGTTCTGTCATTATTTAGCAACTTCTATTCTCAGTAATTTGCTAGAAAACCACATATTTTACAAGGAACTAAGCAAAAATATCAGGCAAAAATCTGAACTTTCTGCAAAAATCTGAACAGTTGGGAGGTATGGGGTAAGACAGTGCTCCTTTTAGAGCACAGAGGAGATATGAGGAGGAGAGCAATGTATTTCTTAATTTTCTTATGAAGAAATAATACCACAGTATTCTGTGGGAAGGCTATACTGGATCTTAGTAAAAGGCTGAGGCCTGAATAGTTTGGCCAAGGATGTCACTCATACTACTTGCATTCCACACACAGGTGAACAGTGGCATTACCACAAGAGGGACATTAAGCAAAAAAAGGCTGAGCTCCTTGACCGATGGGAGGCTGAAGTTCAAACCTAGTCACCACCTCTGTACTGTATGTGTAACATAAATCACCTATCCATGCAACCTGCCAATGCATGGCACAATATACATTTGTATTATGCCCTTTCTTTCCAGCTGCTGAAGAGATCAAAAGGAGCCAGGAGATGCACAGTGAGTGACTAAACTGCCTAAATAAGCACAGGGGTGAGTATGGTTTCTGTCTTAAATAGCATTACAGAGTAAAATATTTGGAATTTAGATTCATACAGCAAGACGAGATCTGCCATTACCGCCATTCTATGCAGTAATTATTATGACTATACAAAGGTAAATAATATTAATACTTTATACTACTGTCTGCAAAGCAGGAAAAATGTGTCCTCATGTTAAGCGTCGCATGCAACACTGGATGGCAGTAGTGCAGCCAAGGTGGGGCGAGAGGGGAAACTGCCCTGGGGACAAAGTTTTGGGAGCCACAATCAGCCAGTCCTGTTCTCTAATGCAATACTGGCTTTTAAAAGCCAGTATTGCATTTGCTGTCAGACCTGAGTGCTCTAGTGCTCCTTTTATGGCATAAACTGTAGCAACTTCATGCTACATTGTAGCAAGCAGTTTGCCACAGTTTAAAAGTAAAAACAATAATCTTTTTTTGTTTAAATTAAAACTTGAATGTTTTTGTAGTGCTCCATGCAGGCAAGGTATAAACTGTAGCAAACAGTTAGCTACAGTTTGCAAGAAAGATTTTTTTTTTTAATTAAAACATGTGTGCTGTATTGCTGCATGCAGGCAGAATATAAACTATATGTATCAAGCGGTTGCTACACTTTATACCCTGCCTGCATGCAGCTCTGTGGCACTCATGTTTTAGTTAAAAAAAAAGAGAGAGAAAGATTTTTTACTCTTTTAAACTGTAGCAAACTATTTACTACAATGCAGCAAACAGTTGCTACAGTTTAGACCACACATGGAGCTCTACAGTGCTCAGGTTTAAATGCAACTGAAGGGTCATGAGGCAGAGTATGGAAACTGAACCTGAATGGCTGGGTGGGGGGAGGGAGCGTGTCATGCATCTAGCCACATGGCTAGAAAGAAGATCCATGTTTCTGTTTGTTTTTGTTTTTGCTTGGTTGGGGCACGGATCTGTAATAAGATTTTTGTTTTTTTTTCTCTTCACTGAAAAGCTGAGGGAATGAGGCACTGTGTCATGGTACCGGCACAGGGTGTTGGCTGATCCAGCTACACCTCTACTGGATAGTGCACTGATATGGAGAAAATGATGATGAGGCTCAGGGTTTACACTCCATGGTGTTATATATGTCCCTGTCACACACCACCAGCCTGCTTAGTCCCAATGTCATCACCTTTGTGATTTCTCTTTTTATCATTCCTTTCATCTGCAAGTTATAATACATATGCAGTATAAGTTCCTTTGTGGCTTCACGTGATACAGCATTGAGCTGGAGCACATCACTTACTCCAGCGTGGTGTCCATTCCACTAACATGTACCTTGCATCACTCTCTTGCATGAATGCGCACAGACGCACACACACACACACACACACACACACACACACACACACACACACACACACACACAAACACACACACACACAGAGACACATCATTCTCTACCATAGCATTTCATAAATAACACATTTAGCACATCACACACATGGATAAAGAATGTTAAAACATTGTGTGATGGTTGGCAGAGATCAACTTCAGTAATCAAAGTTAGGAAATTATAGCTAACAGTTCATGCCCTGTGATAAAAATTAAGTAAATTATTTTGGCTGTGCTAATGATTTGCTGACTGTCACATTAATGAGCTTACCCTCGATACACAACACTACCAAATAATGATGTATGCATAAAGTGACAATTTAATTGTAAGAGTTTCCATGGCACAATGTACTCCTGATGTGCTGCCCACCCTGTCAGGAAGGCATATGAAGTATTATGATCCCCACTGACTACTGGTATTCATTTAACACTTTTCATTTTGTAGTCTTTCACATTGCTGAAACACTCCCTTCAAAGATGTGTTTTCTGATAACTGTTTCATATGTTCTTCTGTTACATTGATTGTTAGGACATAGGTCATAAAAGTATGAGTTAGAGAGGCAGGATTTTGAAACCAAAGAGGTGTACATTCTAGTAGTATAAAAGCAATGCATAACATACACTAATGACATAGTGAACACATTTGATAAAAATATTCTATTTACAGTTGACGTGAATGGTTTTGATCCTCTAAGGGTTTTAGTCCCTTTAACCCTGATCAATATCATTCACACACACTGTTGGGATATTCCTTTAAATGTATGCTTTCTGACAACTGCTACATGACTTCTTCTATCGTGTTATTAATTAATACACAGGTTAAGATAATATGTGTGAGGTAGACAGAGGTTAAAATACAATGTGGTGTAGATAGCAGCAGTCTGGTAAACTATCCATACTTTATAATAATTAATGTAGATATAATACATATTGGGTAATGAAGGTTGCATAGTATGCTATTTGGGTCTTTATACTTATATATATATATATATATATATATATATATATATATATATATATATATATATATATATATATATATATAGATCTACTTCATATGTTTGACACTTCAAAATGCCGACTTTCATATGGCTGAGACCATATGATCGACATTTGAAATGTCGAACATATGAAAAACAAAAGTAAAAAGCAACAAACACTTTCCTAAACACTGCTAGCAGCCCCCCCCCCTGTATCTTAAATATACCAACTCTGAGATCACACTACAGTGCAGAAATGGAAATCTTTCTATTCTGCACTGTACTGAGATGCTAGTACTACATGGTTGGCATTTCAAATGTCGATCATATGGTCTCAGCCATATGAAATTCAGCATTTTGAAATGTCGACCATGTGAAGGGGACCCATACATAAATATATATATATATATATATATATATATATATATATGTAGGTTTACTATGCCACATGAGTGCAGTCTATGGCACCCAGTACCTCTGGTAGTGTGCTATATGGTGGAAGAGATGCATACTGCTGGTCCTCTCCTCAGGGATATTGGGGAAATAAATATGCTCACTGGCATGTGTTACCATGACATCCAGGAACTGGTGGAGTACCCTGGATGCGGATGCCTGTGAGACCCCCATGGTGTCCCCAGCAGGTCTTTGGAAAGTACATGTAGCTAGTATTCTTAAGGCTGCACATAACTTTGTTTCCACTGGGATGGGTTCCCCTCTGTTGGTTCTGGGTCTAAGGTGAGGGTGGCAGAGCTAGGTGAGTTCCTGTAATATGTCCCTGTCCACCCTGTAGCACTCTATTATCTCCAGATCATGTAGCCCCTGAAAGGTTACCCTGGGCCTGAACACTGTTCTCTTCCTCCTCAGTCTGGGCATATTGTCAGCATCAGCATTATCAATGACCTCGGCATCAAGTGTATACAGATGTAGCAAAGCAGCAGCAGCCCCTATCATTTTGTCAGTTAAAATTCCCAAGTGTGTATTCCAATGGTGCAGAGTATGTGGGAAAAATCAGATTGAAGGGTGTATGCATACTTTATATTGGTGTGCTGCAGATGCAGTCTGTGTGATTGGCTGACTATGATACATTCCACCTGCCAGCTATATTATTGAGGGGGTTTGAATGGGCCACTGTCAGTGAAACAGGGCTTATCAGTCATTTATACTTGATTGGCTTTCCCAGGCTATTTCCTTTTATTTATTTATTTATTTTTTCATTTCTTCCACTGCTAAACTCCACGGCATTCCGTGTAGACCCATGGAGCTAGTGTAAAAATTGCTCAGCAGTTTAGACCCTCTCCTGTACACGGGCACACTTAGCTTTTTTTTAACTAGCTAAAACATGTGCAGCAGAGCTAAGTATAGCTTAGTAATCCAGACACCCCCCCCAGTTAGCTGTGCTTAGCTGAGCAGAAACAGGTGCCGCTAAGCTCTAGTCTGCTTACATATGCTGTGACACACACCCCTTTTGATGGTACCTATTCATTCTGCCTACACCGACATAGTTCTAGCCCTACCATGGTTAGTACCTTTGGACACTGTGGTCCTTTTTGTGATTCAATAACCCTGGCTCATTTACATACACCTAATTGCATATACCCTGGATACAACCCTACACCAGGGCCTATCTCCTTATCTAGCACTATAACCTGCCATTGTATGATTCTGCATGCTGGCCACTATAATGCAATAACTCTGCATACATTTACATTTCATATTTTACACATTTTATTCTTTTTTTAATAGCATGTTTGCACACTGTTTAAACGTGGCATATGTATTAAAAAAATATTATTTTTTTCATATATTGCATTACTTTTTCATGTCATTGGCCATAGATTTGGTCATTTGCATGGCTACAGCCACATATCCTGCTTTTATTTGGGCTGTTACAGCCCCTGTTTAAATTTTATAGTCCAGTACATGGTTTGTAACAGCGTACATTTTTCCTGCAGGTATGGCACCTACACGGATGCCTTTCTGCTTGCTGGATATGGAAATCAGTTCATTTGCATGTTTTTCACCAGCAAATGAGGTGATTTGCATTCCTCAGACACCCCCATGTTTGTACGGTGTCCGCATGCTCATGCACACCCACAGCCCTGTATTCTGGACCGCACGACGGCCATATTCCGTGTTCGGGCCGCAACACTATTCCTACATGGAGAATCACTCTGTGAAGGGTTTATTGAATTACCCGTCATATCTATAGGTGTTCCACCACAACTTCCAAAGTGTCATAAAATGAGGGAAGCCCCTCCCTATCAAGATATCATGAGTTAAGTCAGCAGCCCTGAATGAGTGCTGGCTCTTTTCTTGGCAGCAACTAAAAGACTTTTTCTTTTGCTCATAAATAATTTCTAGTAGCAGAATTTTTTGTCTTCTTTATACCTGCTGCAGTTCCTTATAAAAAAGTGTCAAGAATCCAGGGCTGTTAGTTATAGTTGTTATGGTTGGAAAGTATCAAACACATCTGGCTTGAATGAGTAGATCCAGCCTGTGAGGAGCTTGTGGTAATGGCCCCTGGCTATTCTAAAAGAAGGGAGAACCACTGTTGCCTGAGTCAGAAAGGAGTCACCACCGTAATCTTCAGAATGTCCAACTGGATCTTCAGAAAGACCCTGAATATAATTGGAAAGGATGAAAAACCAGACAGGAAAATTCCTGTCCAAGGAAAAGGCATCTGTCTTCCATGTCTTTAAGGATGTAGGCCTGGAGCAGAAATTTGCCAAGCAATAGTTAGGAGAGGAGGTAAAAGATCTACTTACTTTTCTCCCCAAATGAATTAAATCTTGGAAGAGTCCTGATACAGATTTCATTTTTGAGGGACTCTCCTGGTCCTGGTCAGCTTGTCTACCATACAGATTCAATCTGACAGTATACAACATGTCTATAGAATGAGGTTGTGGTGATACGCTATATCCCAAGCAACCCTGATTAGTCAGCATAGAGGGTGAGAGCTAGTTCCCCTTGCTTATTTATATACAAAAACACTGCAATGTTATCTGTAAATACTTGTAAGGGTTCCAGGGACCAAAAAAGAAAGAGACCATAGAACATTTATAAGTATTGATATCTCTCTTATTTTACATCATTTGGTCTGTCTTATCTCTACCAAAGGCCTTGCAATTTTATATCCATAGATACTGCACTCCTAGCAACATCTGAGGTATCTGTGGTGACCGATCATGATGGATCTAGAAGGGAACATTGGAGACATGGATATTGAAAAATACAGTTTCTCATACAAATAAATCTCCATAGTCACAAACCACAAAAAATGGAAAATGAATTGTTAGGGCATGTAGATGTTAGGATCACACAAATTACTAGTGCTGATCTATTTTTGTCATGTGTAGCCTTGCAGCAGTCATCTTGAGAATCATAGATGATATGTGTCCAAGAATCCAGAGGAATTCCATCACTGAGACAGTCATCTAAGTAGAAAAAGTCCTGAATAGATCTAGATACAGATGTAGTTTTTTCTGTGAAAGAAAATTTCTTTGAATTGAGGTGTCCTAGAGACACCAAAGAGAATAATTCTACTGGAGTCCCAGTCTGTGTAGGAGATCCCTTACCAATGTGAGAGATTCCTAAAATTTGAAAAACAATCTGCAAAGAAAGACTGGTCATCTAAATAAGGAAATGCTTGAACACCTTACATTCTGCAGGAGATTATCACAGGAGCTAGACACTTTCTATATACCATCATAGTGGTAGCTACAGCAAAAGGTCACGTAGAGTAGCTGATAATAAGATCCAGACTCAGAAAACCTTTAGAAACATTTGATATGTGTCTCTAGGAATGTGATGAAATGCATCTTTTGAAAACCTAAGGTTATCAAAAAACACAAAAGGAAATTAAGACAGCATATGTTATAAGAAGCAAACCTGAATAAAACCCTTTTCCTAAAAGAGGAAGAAGGAGAGTTTCTGACACTTCCTGAAAGAGCAAATGTATATGTTCCAGGACAAGAGGGAAAAGAAGAGTTATGTCTGACAAGTGAGGAGGACTTCCTCAAAAAGGAGGGACAGACCCCTACTGCTAAAAGTATCCTTGATGGATTTAGGGTTTGCAGGGGAGGGTTTTGTAAATAGTCATACAGACTTAGTAGGCTGTCTTTAGATCTGGAGGGGGTCTCTAATTTTTGGAAACTCCTCGCCACAGCACTTGCATATCAGCTGCTTGGTGCAACTGTTTATTTTGTTTTAAAAGAAGGTAGCAGAGAGAGAGAGAGAGAGCATTACATCCCTTGCCCAAGTTGAAGATGAAAGGCTAAAAAAACTGAGAAAGTATGTGAATTAGCATACCTTTCTCATCACATTTCATTTGGACCTCTGAAGCAGATGGTCTAAAACTAACTTTCTATCCAAACTTATACAACAAAACACAAGGACTTCAAGTGCAAAAAAAAAAAAAAACTAACCATAAAAGCATGTTGGTGCTGCACATCCAAGGCAGGCAAAAGAGACCGTTTTTCTTTTACTTGATTTATTTACCCCTTTTGTCTATCAAGTAGACTTCATCAGAATAAATTCCCCTTATCCACAGACTTTGTATGTATACTCTGACTTAAGAAACTATTGGTTAATTAAAAAATACACTCTCATACATCATTTCCTATTAATTAATTATTTTTTCAAAAACATTTACATATTAAAAAAGAATATTTTATATGTTTTATACATAAACAAAAATTAACATTTTAACACAACAACATTTTCAGTATCTAAAAAACATACTTTAAAGGACATTTTTATCTACAGAAAGTATTCAGAAAACATAAATACAATTTTATTAAATTGCAAAACATTAAGACTTTATAAAAAATTCCTGTATAATTATAATTTTGTTATAATTTTGCCACTTTTAATTTTAAAACAGGAGTCAGGTACAGTTGCTCATTTAGTCCTAGGGGCACACAAGCATTTAAATGTAGTTGCCACAACAATTCAGAAAACTCAAGTTGGGTTTCCCATTATCCCACTGTCTCATTTTATTTCACTTGTTCCAGAACACAGGAAGAAATCTAAACTTTGCACAACCCAGTGAATGTCTGTATAGAGCATTAGTTAGAATGTTTTTACTAATTTTATAATGATGTTCATATATTCTAGTTATAACAGCTCTCAGTTTTCTCTATGTAGTAGGAAAAACAATGTCCCCAATAAGCTAAACAAATAACTCCTTTAGTTAAATAATTATAATATTTACTGGCTTTAAAGGACATGCCTATATTGGGAAGGAACAACTCTTTACTTTGTGGCATACACACACACACACACACACACACACACACACATATATATATATATATATATATATATATATATATATATATATATATATCACATGCCACATTTATAATTCCCTTTCTTCTGTCTGTTAGTCTCAAGGGGCTTTATATTCATATGAGAATCAATAATATTTTTGATGTCAGACCTGTTTTTATAAGTATAAATTATTGGTTCTGAAAAAACACTGATTGTATTTTACATTTTTCAGAATATATCCCAATATTTAGAAATTATTCATTGAATTCTTAAGTGTGTCATGATTTTATCTAATCCTGAATGTCCTGTTATAATTCTTATCCGCTCCAGCATTTATATCATTCTGGTGAGTCCCTTGATGTTCTACTTGTTGAGTATTGTTAGTATAAGGGGTAGCTACCACCAATTTTCTTTCTCTGCCATCCAACAACAGAACAAATTTGGTTCCCCAATCTTTTATGATTCCTTTTTTATGTTGGTTAACCACACTGTTCTGGTGGCATAAATATTTATACACACATATATATATATATATATATATATATATATATATATATATATATATAATCCAATAGCGATAGACAGCATACAACCCACAATTTGAAAAGAATCCTCAAGTTTTCCAGCTACAGATAAATCCTCAAAGCGACGTTGAAATAACTTGATTTAATTCACAGTAACAGCAAAACAGAACACAAAACGTAAGCGCTTTCACGGGCTTTCCCGCTTCATCAGACGTATCAAGTTACAAATAAAGCAGCTCACATATATATATATATATATAAAATGTCTAAAATACTTAATTAATCAATTGATCAACAGCATACAATTTAAAGCGCTAGTACCTAATAGAACATAAAATAAATTTAAAGCTGGCATTATTGTAAAGTGCGGTCTCGTTTTAAATAAGCACATAGCAAATGGACCAGTAGTAAAATCTATACAAAGGTAATATCTAGCATTTAATAGCATAATTAATATTCTACAACTATATAAGTTAATTAGCTACTCATATACCATGTATTCGAAGGGCACACTTCAGACACAGAACCTAAAGTTCTACATTAAATTATACACGTATATATGAAAAACCAATGATATTGATGAAAATTAAAAATTTTTTAAAAATTAATCCCACACAAATATCAAATATTATTAAACGTAATATAAATACCTATATAATTAAGTACAATATAAAAACCTATATGTACATATATGTATATGATGGAAAATATAAATATGTATATAAATATAAATGTAAATATATAATTTAAGAATAAATATATACATATATATATATAATTATAGGACCAACGAAATAAATACATATGAATAGTTACTTAGTTAAAGAATTGATTAAGTAATATTTAAAATAAACTGGACAACATATTATATGCTAAGTTACCTCAATGCTCTTGCTTTTAAAACAGGTTTTAATGAGATGGATTCATTCAGGCCTAGGCCACGATGTGCTCCTAGCCTGAAGATCCACTCTAACTCAGCATATTCAGTGTCATTTATGATGTTACCCAATCTAAGATTTACATTCTGTACATGAAGGATTTGAAACATAAAAACATGTGATTCGCCATCCTTCATAACATGTTTTGCCAGGGCATTATATTCCTCCTTCCTGGCTACACTATAGTAGTGGTCTCTAATCCTCTCATGAAGTGTCCGGTTCGTTTTACCTATGTAATAACAATAGCAGATTTTACAGTAAACCACATATACAAGATTCTTAGTACTACAAGAGCCATTCACCCTCAGCTCCCACAGACGTCTTGTTTCAGGATGTCTATAGAATCTTGACTCATCTATGTAAATACATTGTTTACAACTATTACATTTTTTGGTACCTGTAAACCTGGGAACTTCACATGATCCTATACACTTGCCTATACTGTTACGATAGCAAAGTTGTTGCTTCAATGTTTTATTATTACTAAAAATAAACCTTGGTTTGTTACCTAATAATTCTTTGGTCTTATCATCAACTAGTAAAATATCCCAGCAATTATCTATAGCTCCTTTGATTCTATCGAAGTTTGCACCATAAGGCAAAACCAAACCTAATTTATTGTTATCCTTGTGTTTTGTTATGCTATTTATACTATTACGAGAAAAATAAGGCTTAGCAATAGTTCTCCTATTATTAATAACTTGTTTACATATGTTCTCAACCTCCATGTCTGCATATCCCCTATCTAAAAAATCCATTTTAAGTTTTTGTAGTTCTGTGTTTAAAGTGTGATCTTCATTACAAAGTCTTGCCAACCTAAGTGCTTGACCTTTCACTATATTACTAAACACTCTAGGATTATGCATGCTGGTGCGGTGTAAAAAAGCTGGACAATGGCATGCTTTACGAAAAATCTTGGTTACAATGTTACCATTTAATTTACTAATCGTAACATCCAAGAAATTAATCAAGTTCCTAGAAAAAGTCATGGTAAACTTAAGGAATGTGCTGGAACAGTTAATGCGTTCTAAAAAATTTTTGAGAGATGCTTCAGTGCCGTCCCACAGAATAAAAAGATCATCCACAAAGCGTCTATGGAATACTACCTCTGGTTGGTTCATTAAATGATCCTTCTCCCATGATGCCATAATGAGGTTTGCGTAAGCGTTGGCACAACTAGTGCCCATCGCTACGCCCCTCTTCTGTTTAAATAGTCTGTCGCTAAAAAGAAATATATTATTTTCCAGTACGGTTTCTAGTAGAAGACAGAGGAAGTCTGCCTTAACTATTTCCATTTGACCATCTGTTATGAGCAAGTCTCTTAGCTTACTAACACCTATATCATTGGGAATACTCGTAAAGAGTGATTCTACGTCTAAAGTGACAAGAATCAAATCAGATACATTGCCACTAATTTGTGTAAACATAAACAAATCTTTCAAAAAGTGTTCCGTATCCAGTAGTATATGCTTATAAATCCCCAAGATGTGCTTAAGTTGTTGATCCAAATATATGGATATACCTTCTGTGGCCCACCCTGCACCAGCTACTATAGGCCTAAATTTAGGACAAGTAGGGTGCTTGTGTATTTTGGGTAGGCCGTGAATCTGTGGAATTACAGGGTATTCAACACTAAAATAATTAAACAAATCTTTTGTAAGTATCTTTAAATTGAAGCATTCTAACAAGACGCCTTTGATATTGTCTAATATCTGATTTACCTCTGACATATTAATGTGCTCATAGGCCTCAGATTCCAACATTTGATTCATGGTGTTAAGATAATAGGGGGCATCCATAATGACTATGGGTCCACCTTTATCTGACGGTTTAATCACTATATTCACATTGCTCTTAAGGTCAGATAGTGCTTGCATCTCATGTTCAGTAATATTTGATGTAAATAATGCAGAGTTAAAATATTGGTCGTTATAAAATGCGTTTTCAACAGCTTTAACAAATACTTCTATATTAGGGGGTAGAGATGGTTGAAACTCACTTTTCTTTTTTAAGGCAGGAGCATCATATGATTCAGAACCTAACATTAATTTCAATGCTACATTTCTGGCAAACATACGTACTGAAATAATAGCATCGCTTATGTCCACTTTGTTCGTTGGTATGAACCCAAGCCCTTTGTTCAACAGGCTGCTCTCAGCTTCAGACATGATATATTTAGAAATGTTCCATATTAAGTTTTTTGCAGCCACATCTTCTTGATGGTATGTGTTTGCTGCTGTGGTGCATCCTTCCTTTTCTGTCCTCGTTGATTGAAAAGTGAGTTTCAACCATCTCTACCCCCTAATATAGAAGTATTTGTTAAAGCTGTTGAAAACACATTTTATAACGACCAATATTTTAACTCTGCATTATTTACATCAAATATTACTGAACATGAGATGCAAGCACTATCTGACCTTAAGAGCAATGTGAATATAGTGATTAAACCGTCAGATAAAGGTGGACCCATAGTCATTATGGATGCCCCCTATTATCTTAACACCATGAATCAAATGTTGGAATCTGAGGCCTATGAGCACATTAATATGTCAGAGGTAAATCAGATATTAGACAATATCAAAGGCGTCTTGTTAGAATGCTTCAATTTAAAGATACTTACAAAAGATTTGTTTAATTATTTTAGTGTTGAATACCCTGTAATTCCACAGATTCACGGCCTACCCAAAATACACAAGCACCCTACTTGTCCTAAATTTAGGCCTATAGTAGCTGGTGCAGGGTGGGCCACAGAAGGTATATCCATATATTTGGATCAACAACTTAAGCACATCTTGGGGATTTATAAGCATATACTACTGGATACGAACACTTTTTGAAAGATTTGTTTATGTTTACACAAATTAGTGGCAATGTATCTGATTTGATTCTTGTCACTTTAGACGTAGAATCACTCTTTACGAGTATTCCCAATGATATAGGTGTTAGTAAGCTAAGAGACTTGCTCATAACAGATGGTCAAATGGAAATAGTTAAGGCAGACTTCCTCTGTCTTCTACTAGAAACCGTACTGGAAAATAATATATTTCTTTTTAGCGACAGACTATTTAAACAGAAGAGGGGCGTAGCGATGGGCACTAGTTGTGCCAACGCTTACGCAAACCTCATTATGGCATCATGGGAGAAGGATCATTTAATGAACCAACCAGAGGTAGTATTCCATAGACGCTTTGTGGATGATCTTTTTATTCTGTGGGACGGCACTGAAGCATCTCTCAAAAATTTTTTAGAACGCATTAACTGTTCCAGCACATTCCTTAAGTTTACCATGACTTTTTCTAGGAACTTGATTAATTTCTTGGATGTTACGATTAGTAAATTAAATGGTAACATTGTAACCAAGATTTTTCGTAAAGCATGCCATTGTCCAGCTTTTTTACACCGCACCAGCATGCATAATCCTAGAGTGTTTAGTAATATAGTGAAAGGTCAAGCACTTAGGTTGGCAAGACTTTGTAATGAAGATCACACTTTAAACACAGAACTACAAAAACTTAAAATGGATTTTTTAGATAGGGGATATGCAGACATGGAGGTTGAGAACATATGTAAACAAGTTATTAATAATAGGAGAACTATTGCTAAGCCTTATTTTTCTCGTAATAGTATAAATAGCATAACAAAACACAAGGATAACAATAAATTAGGTTTGGTTTTGCCTTATGGTGCAAACTTCGATAGAATCAAAGGAGCTATAGATAATTGCTGGGATATTTTACTAGTTGATGATAAGACCAAAGAATTATTAGGTAACAAACCAAGGTTTATTTTTAGTAATAATAAAACATTGAAGCAACAACTTTGCTATCGTAACAGTATAGGCAAGTGTATAGGATCATGTGAAGTTCCCAGGTTTACAGGTACCAAAAAATGTAATAGTTGTAAACAATGTATTTACATAGATGAGTCAAGATTCTATAGACATCCTGAAACAAGACATCTGTGGGAGCTGAGGGTGAATGGCTCTTGTAGTACTAAGAATCTTGTATATGTGGCTTACTGTAAAATCTGCTATTGTTATTACATAGGTAAAACGAACCGGACACTTCGTGAGAGGATTAGAGACCACTACTATAGTGTAGCCAGGAAGGAGGAATATAATGCCCTGGCAAAACATGTTATGAAGGATGGTGAATCACATGTTTTTATGTTTCAAATCCTTCATGTACAGAATGTAAATCTTAGATTGGGTAACATCATAAATGACACTGAATATGCTGAGTTAGAGTGGATCTTCAGGCTAGGAGCACATCGTGGCCTAGGCCTGAATGAATCCATCTCATTAAAACCTGTTTTAAAAGCAAGAGCATTGAGGTAACTTAGCATATAATATGTTGTCCAGTTTATTTTAAATATTACTTAATCAATTCTTTAACTAAGTAACTATTCATATGTATTTATTTCGTTGGTCCTATAATTATATATATATGTATATATTTATTCTTAAATTATATATTTACATTTATATTTATATACATATTTATATTTTCCATCATATACATATATGTACATATAGGTTTTTATATTGTACTTAATTATATAGGTATTTATATTACGTTTAATAATATTTGATATTTGTATGGGATTAATTTTTAAAACATTTTTAATTTTCATCAATATCATTGGTTTTTCATATATACGTGTATAATTTAATGTAGAACTTTAGGATCTGTGTCTGAAGTGTGCCCTTCGAATACATGGTATATGAGTAGCTAATTAACTTATATAGTTGTAGAATATTAATTATGCTATTAAATGCTAGATATTACCTTTGTATAGATTTTACTACTGGTCCATTTGCTATGTGCTTATTTAAAACGAGACCGCACTTTAGAATAATGCCAGCTTTAAATTTATTTTATGTTCTATTAGGCACTAGCGCTTTAAATTGTATGCTGTTGATCAATTGATTAATTAAGTATTTTAGACATTTTATATATATGTGAGCTGCTTTATTTGTAACTTGATACGTCTGATGAAGCGGGAAAGCCTGTGAAAGCGCTTATGTTTTGTGTTCTGTTTTGCTGTTACTGTGAATTAAATCAAGTTATTTCAACGTCGCTTTGAGGATTTATCTGTAGCTGGAAAACTTGAGGATTCTTTTCAAATTGTGGGTTGTATGCTGTCTATCGCTATTGGATTTTTTATACCTTGTTTTTTGCTTGGGGTTGTTTGTGTGCTGATATATATATATATATATATATATATATATATATATATATATTCATATACATTGCTGGCACATGCCACCTTTATACTTCCCTTTCTTCTGTCTGTTAGTCTCAAGGGGCTTTTTATTCATATTAGATTCAATAATATTCTTGATGTCAGACCCGTATTTATAAGTATAAATTATTGGTTCTGAAAAAAACACTGACTGTATTCTGCACTTTTGAGAATATATCCCAATATTTGGAAATTATTCCTTAAATTCTAAGTGTATCATAATTTTACCTAATCATGAATGTTCTATTTTAATTCTTATCACCTTCAGCATTTTTTTTTAAATTCTCTTTATTGTATTTTTGTAAATCTTTAAACACATCAGCAAAGACAAACACAAGTAAAACAGAACAAACAATCAATACCCATATAACTAAATATATGCAAACTACATGAACTATGTACAGTTATACAATGCCCAAAGAATATCAGGATAAGAAAATAGCAACATAACATTCAGTACAACTTCATATATATATTTAACTTAAAATATGTTCAAAGAGAATTCTCCAAAACTCTTTTAGGACAGGTTTGTGCTTCCTGTTGTGATAAAGGAGTTTATGTGCACTGAGGTGTTTTATAGTTAGCTCCTTAAACCCTTCCCAGGATAGCATGTGTGTATTTTTCCAATTGAGAGAGATGTAATATTTAATTAGCATGAATGTAGAAATCAATATCCTGTAATTCCGCTCAGATAATCCAGAGGGTGGGATATGTAAAATAGTGAATTCCCAAGAGAGGGTGGACTTTTCGTATCCAATTTTCTCCAATAAAACTCTCAGGGCACACCATAACTTATATGTGCATTTACAACTCCAAAAAACATGTAATATATCCGCTGTTTGATTAGGGCAAAATTGACATTGTAGAGGGTAATTGGGGTAAATTTTATTTAGGATGTCAGGGGTAAGGTACGCGTTATTCAAACTCATGAGCTGAGTATATTTAAGTTTTTTTAGAGGAATAAATTTAGTGCTAATCCTTATTGCTTCAGACATCTGATTATGGGAGATATTTGAGTTATGTTTTAACCAAGAGGTAGAGAAAATGAGCTTATTTTGCGTTTTAAGGGCCATTATCACTTTATACGTATTTGAAATCATTTGCTTTTTACTAAGAAACAGATTCCAAAGAGATTTACAAGTTGATATATCCTCTTCTGAGACCAAAGGGTCTTCTAAGTAACTATTTACTAGTTCTCTAATTTGTCTTAATATGATTGTATATTTCTTAGGTAGATTCAAAGTTGTTTTTAGATCGGAGAGAGATTGTTGCTTAAAGGGGAATAGATCTGCAATTGAAAAGTCCTTAAGAATAGGGTATTGATCCAAGTTTAACATGTGACCATTCAGTTTAATATTAGGGTTGAGGTGTATTGGTTGTACGGTAATAAAGGAATGCAGTTGATTCAGGGAACTAAAAAGGTTTTGAAGCAATCTTATGTTGAATTTAATGCCTTTCAATAATTTAATACTTCTCAAATTTCCTTTGTTCAAGAAAGGAAGGGCCGCAGGGTTAAATTTTAAGTATTTGATGTAGTTACTATATAGGGTAACCCAAGTAGGGGTCCATACAAAGTGATCTCTATTGTAGGAGGCAATGTTCAGAATTCTACTACTATTAATTATCTCATAGTATAGTTTAAAATCGGGTAAGCCCAGGCCACCTTGTTCCTTAGGAAGAGTAAGTTTCAAATAATTAATTCTAACGGATTTGGGGGTCCAAATAAATTTTGAAAGGATAGAAGTAATATTTTTAAAGACGTTATTATGGAGACTACTCATTGAAGCATTAAAAAGAAATATGAGTCTCGGGAGGATGTTCATTTTGATTATTGCTGCCCTGGCCAAAAAAGGAAGATTGATTTTGGACCATCTACCTATGTCTCCCTGTACCTTCATCCAACAATTACCAATGTTATCCTGATACTGCGAGGAATTCCCAGGGGAAAAAGATATGCCAAGATAATGAAGCTGTTGCTTGACAGTTATACCAATATTTGCATATATGCTGGGGGACGGGGAGTAAATATTTAATGGGAAGATTATAGATTTATCTTTGTTAAGTTTGTAATTCGCCAGAGAGGAAAAAATATTGATGGATGATAGGATTTTAATTGGGTCAGAGTTGGGGAGCGAGAAATAAATGTTTAGGTTATCTGCATATGCGGAAAAGTAAAATTTAGTGTTGAAGATAGTAGGCGTAAGATGAAATGTTTTCTGTTTGATCAATAGGAATAGTGGTTCAATATATAGGTTGAATAAGAGAGGGGAGAGGGGGCATCCCTGCCTGACACCGTTAAGAATTTTTATTCTACTTGATATCTGTTTATTTATTTGTAGAGCAGTATAAACACTAGAATATAGGGTTTTAATTGTATTGATGAATGAGGATGGTATGTTATAGAAGGGGAGGCTAAAAAATAGGAAGTCTGTACTGATACGGTCAAAGGCTTTGGATGCATCAATGGCTAAAGCATAGAGGGAGGTTTTGTTTAGCGAGGACAGCGAGATCATTGCTTCCAAAGTCAGGGTGTGGTCAATTGTTTGTCTCCCCATAATGAAACCGGATTGTTCTGCGGAAACAATGGAGGAGATCACTACCTTCAGTCTATTAGCTAGGATTGTGGGCAGGATCTTCATGTCAATATTAATAATAGAAATGTGTCTATATTGCCAGGGGTTTTTGGGGTCCGCATTATGTTTTGGAATCAAGATAGTTTTAGAGGCATTCATATGTATGTCATTAAGGCCACCCGTGATAATATTGTTGAATAGAAGGAGCAACGCCTTCAAAATTTTGGGGAAAAAATGTCTTATAAAATTCTGCTGTAAAGCCATCTGGTCCAGGTGATTTGTTAGGTTTAAGGCTATTGATAGCCAAAGAGATTTCTTGTATAGAGATTTCTCTGTCTAGAAGTTTATTTTGTTTCTCGGATAATTTAGGGAAGATTAGGTTATTAAAGAAGTCCTGTAACTCTTCCTTATTGGGAGAGTTTTCAATAGAGCCAAATAGCTGAGAATATAGGTATTCAAATACTCCAATGATGGCCTTAGTGTTCTGATATTCATTCCCCTGATATAAGATTCTGGAGATAAAAGGGGATGTTTTGTTCAATTTCTTCACTCTGGCCAAGAATTGAGAGGGGAATTGAATTAAATCCAAGTAATTCGCTAAGGCTTTAATCTCGTGATATTTTAAGTTCTCCGCTTGCAAGGAGACTAGCTTTTTATGTAAGGAAATAATTTCTCCCTCCAATTCCGGGGAATGTTTTTGTTGTCTTTCTGCCTCGATCTCGAGGAGTTTAGAGGTTATGTCAGCTTCCTTTTTGTTAAAAAGTTTCTTATAGTGTGAGGCTTTGTTAATGAGAAAACCTCTGATCATCGCCTTGGTTGCAGCCCAAGAACAGTCTAATGGGGTTTGTCAGGATATCACCTCCAGCATTTTTATCATTCTGGAGAGTCCCTCAGTGTTCTGGTTGTTGGGTATTATACGTACAAAGGGTAGCTGGGGTAGCTATCACCAGTCTTCTTTCTCTACCATCCAACAACAGAATAAACTTGGTTTCCCAACCTTTGAAGATTACTTTTTTATGTTGGTTAACCACACTGTTTTGGTATCCCTGTTCAAGAAAAAGAGTCCCTATATATCCTATTTCACCTACTAGGTCATCATATCGGGATGTCATCTGAGCTGCACAAACCATTTGACCTTTTACAATATTGCATTTTTTATGGAACCAATGATTACTAGTAAAATGTAAGTATGTATTTGAAAAGCATTCTTTCCTAAACACTCTGGGAACAAATATATCTCTATTGTGATTTTTAATAAGATTAACATCCAAATATCGATTCTCTTCATTCTCAATTCTACAGGTCAATTCTAAAAATTAAGTAGTGCTAGTGAGAAAATTAATACATTCTAAAAAATAAAAATTTCATTAAGGAAGCATAAAAAGGGTTACATTTGTCTTATATGGTGATATAAATACAAAATGATGTTGCCAATACATCAAGAATGTTGTTGTGTCTTTCGGCTTTTCCCGGTTAGGGGTCGCCACAGCGAAACTCCAGTTTGCTAATGACTGGCAGTGGATTTTTACGTGCCGAGTTGCCAGCCCTGATGCACAACCTTCAATGAAGGCACGCCCATTCATGCCTGTCTCCACACAGAAGAGAATCAAACAGGACAACGTCTTACTGTGAGGCGACAACGCTACCGCAGCACCACCACCGCAGTTAGCCAATACATCAAGAATGTATTGGCAAATATTGTGATGCATGCAGCTTCCATTGCCATTCCACTAATCTGCTTCTAGTATTCACCATTGAAAAACACATAATTGTTTTTTTCCTCAAATTTTTTTTTATTTTTCAAATACATTTGCATGAATTCCATAGTAATTATACATGACATCTTAAATAACTGTGTACACTATTTACATTAAACTGAAACTATAACATATCTTAATGTATAGTTGTTTTATAAGTATGTCCAATCCATTATCAGTGTGTCTGATCAATTATTGTATAGTGTCAGTCAATGTTAAGACTTTTCCCCAAGGGTTGTTGATAAATGGCTTTGGATAAACTCTTAGTTCTTTAATTTTAGTTTCCAATAATGCTGTGGTCTTCAGTAGGCTGTAGAAGTCTTCCATTGTGTTTGCATTCCATTTTCTTGTTATACACTTCCTTGAAATTGCAAGTATAGTCCATACTAGATACATGTTTGACCTATTCAAATGAGGACCTTCGGTCACATTTAATAACACAAGAGCTTTAGTTAAATAAAATGATTCATTAAATAAAGCTTGTAGAAAGATATTAACACCATTCCAAAATGCTTTAATTTTAACACAATCAAATGAAAATATGGTTCCAATCTGCATTGTGTACTTGCTCACATCTCCAACATATTCCTTTTATGGAAGAACTAATTTTACTGATTGTATCTGGGGTTAAGAATGCTCTGTACAAGCATTTCCAATTAAAAACTTTCCAGTATTGTGTAAATGATGCATATTTTATCGACAATAAGATATTTGTTTTAATATCTTCAGTTAACTGTACTGAGTGTCCTTTTGTTATATATTTCCAATATGAGGTTTGGGTGTTGTTTTATAGTTTATCAATGTTTTGTAAAATTTTGAAATACTGTTTCCAATGTCAAAGTCATTATATATGATTTTATATATGTATTTTGTAAATTTAGCTACATTTTTAAATGAAGAATTGTTAATTATTCTACTTAAATCTTGCAAATATGATAGAATACTCTGTAAAGTTAGCCAGTCCTGTTGCGGAATTTTGTATGTTGTTTTTATTACTTGCATATCTAAAACCATTTGTTCTTTGATACATTGGAGCCAACAAACAAATCCTTTCTGTTCCCAGGAATTAATAATTTCTATATATATTTTATGTGGAATGTTATTTGTGATTATAAATGGTGTTAAAAGATCAAACCAGATTTTTAAATCTATATTTGCATTAATAATTTTCCTAAATGAGTCAATGTAATAATTAATCATACGAGTTTTATTGGGTTTAGTTATGTTAAATTGCATACTAATACATATGTGCCATGGCAAATTATTTCTATCTATTTGAATTTTTTTTTGTAAATCAAATTCATTTATTGATGTTACAGGTAGTAATTCTTTCCAATTTGCAGAGTAATTTGGACTTATCCAATCTGAGATTGTTTTAGATATTGATGCTTTTATATGTTTCTATATCAGGAAGTTTTAATCCTCCCTGTTTCCATGGTCTGATATGATGTATTAAAGCTATTCTGTTTCTTATGGGAAACCATAAACATTTATTAGGCATAACTTTATTTCTATAAGTATATTCCTTTCTGGTAACAGTTGCATTGCCAAGGCTATATATAGGATCTTGGGCAGTAAAACCATTTTTACTAACTGTAGTCTATCTTCAAATGTTAATATTATTTTGTTCCATTTTTCACAGAGAATTTAATTGTATTGATGATATTATTGTAGTTTTTTTAGACTAATTCATTATTATCCTTGCATAACTCAGTTCCTAGATATTTTAAGGTAGATTCTTGTTTCCCTATGATGTGTCGTCCCTGAGTCTGCAGTTCTTTTTTTTTATTTAAAAATAAAAATTTTGATTTTGATTTATTGAAATGGAGTCCTGAAGTCATGTGAAATTTGTCAATTAATATATCTAATTCTTCTAATGTCTCTTTTCTATTGGATAATGATAGTAATATGTCATCAGCAAATAGCATTACTTTAGAATTGTATTATTGTTACAAATTGAATCTGCCAATATTTTGATAGGCAGAGTAAATAGAATTGGTGACCATCCTTGTTTAGTGCCTTTTGTTATATGTATAGCTTCAGAGGTAAAAGGACCTAACTTGACATACGCTAAATTATTTGTTTATATATTCTTTAGTAGATGAACAAAGGATGCAGGAAATTCAAATAGCATTAGTATTTTGAATAAATAGTCCCAATTTTGGGAATCAAAGTCTTTCTCTATATCTAAGCCAATTATGAGTGTTTATTTTCTTTATTAACATAATCTATAAGATAAATTATCTTTTTAATATTGTCATGTGTGTGTCTATGATATATAAATCCAGTTTGATCAATATTTATTGTTTTGGGTAATGGTATTTTCATTATGTTAGTTAATATTGTCATAAATATCTTATAGTCATTATTTAATAGTCATATAGGTCTTTATGAGGTACAGAGGTTTGGGAATTTGTTTTCCTTTAGGATTGGTGTGATTAAGGAATATCTCCAAGAGAGTGGTATTAAAGCTTGTGACTGAATTTCTAATAGAGTTTTATAGAAGAAGGATAGCATCTTTGAAGGAAAAAGTTTATATATTTCCATAATTATGCCATCTATACCAGGAGCTTTATTATTTTACCCTATTTTATTGTAGCTGTAATTTCGTTGTAGGATATGGGTACTTGCAGATCTAGCTTTAATTTTTCTGGTATTTTTTTTTATATTAGAACATTTTTCATCTAGATTTAATTGCTCAATATGTATATTTTCTTTTTGGAAAGCCAGGAAAAGTATGGAGAGCAAACAGATCAAAAAAAAAAAAAAAAAAAAGAAAGAAACCTCCAAACAAACCGCCACAACAAGAGAAAACGCATTCTTCCAGCCTTCCCACCTCTCACTCAGCAGATGTATAAACAAACTATTCTCTGCTAAAATATCCCATATCACAGTTTTATCCACCCCCTTCCCCTGGATCCAGGCTAAAATACCAAATGTCTCTTCCTAATACACAAGCATCAGTAAACCTTGATCACAAGCCGCAACCCTCAGCTTCCCAGAGATGAAAACGGCGACATACAACAGGTGCCAGACACAGCTGCATCCACACACACCATATCAGGCTTAATCAAACAGCACTCAAAGCTATGATACCTACCATAATTGATATTATCTATGTTTAGACAGAATAATAATGACATTTGTACTAGCTGCCAGACACGGCTGCATCCATGCACACCATATCAGGATTGATCAAACAACACTCAAAGCTGATACCTGCCATAACGGATATTAACTATGTTTAGACAGAATAATAATGACATTTGTATTAGCTGCTAGACACAGCTGCATCCAAGCACACCATATCAGGATTGATCAAACAGCACTCGTAGCTGTGATATCTGCCATAATTGATATTAACTATATTTAGTGAGAATAATGATGACATCTGTACCAAGAGCTTGCTACTATTATTTAACCAAGATATATACATGCCATTTCTAAATCATACTTTAACTGAAGAAAGCAGTAGTCTCTATGACAGCATTTTTTTTCAAAACACTTTGCCGTTACTGCTATTATAGATAATGTTAATTTGTTACATTTGAGTCTGAACTCTGATGAATGGTACCTTGTCGAATTAGTTAATTACTTAAATTATCATAAGTAAAAACAATGAAAAATGAACAAGATAAGTATTCATTGAGTTCAAGCAGGGGAATAGAAACTTCTATGTTTATATCATATGTTGCTTTGTTTGGCTTATATATAATGTAAATAGTAACCCCATCTTGACCTACCTTTGTTTGTAAAGATTTACTGGACTCTGAACATTCTGAATAAATCATTACTGTTTCTCAGTTGTTTAAGAAACCCTCCTTTTTTAAATAAAAACAGATGACAAGTGATATACCATATCAGTAGATACTTTGAGAGATGTAGTTGTAAGAGTTATTTTTTGGGACAGCTATCTTGGAATCAGTTTTTTTGTTTCTTTCTAGCATCAGTCCAAGGATTTGTTTCTTTTATTCTTTTAAGTGTAGGGGCCATCCATTTAATTCCTTCTGGGATAGACACTATGTTGTTGTTTTTGATGAATATAGTAGCTTCTTCTAAGTCATTAAAGGTTCTCATCTCATTGCCAAAAATAATTTTTATCTAATGTTGTTTTGTTTTAACAGTTTTATTACTGGCCAGACATTTTTCCTTTGTTCTAGTATTCTTGAAGAATAATCATTGTCAAACCTTATCAGGCTTTGATTGTATTTTAAGGGTGATTTTCTTCAAGCAGATTTTAATATTAGTTCCTTGTCCAGAAATGATAGAAATTCTATAACTATGGATGTTATGTAGTCCTATCTCACCTACATTCTTACCCGTGGGTTCGGAGCTGAATGTTGGCTCCGACTCGGCCAATTTTTACTAGCTCAAAGTCTCTCATTGGCTGGGCTAAGAGGGTATCCCATGGTGCACTGCTCCATATCCCCAGATCTCGTTTGCCGCTTGTGTAGCTCAGACGTGGTCTCGCTTGGCTGTGGCTAAGTACCTTCTTTTTTGCCATTTCTCTTGAGAAATTTGTTAGTTCAGACCCAAAAGCTATTTTAATAGCTATTCTTGTTGTGGATCACTGAATTGTGTGTGTGATTTCAGTGCTTGAGTGTGATAGTTGTTTTGTGGTATCCCTGACTGTTCCAGCGGGCTAGGCCCGTTTTAGTTAGAGGACCTAGTCCTCCCCTCTGTTGTTGGATAAACCTTTGGTAATTGTGTTTTTTCCTGTGTAATCCCTAGAAGAACCGTTTCAGTTAGAGGTTCTTAGTGTGTGCTTAGTACATTTTTTCTGGTGTTCTAAATTGTGTGGTTTTTCCCATCCTTTTTGTAAGTTGCATCTAGGTGTTTCACTAGTGTTAATTATAAGACGTCCAAGGATCAGAAGGAGCATAAGCCTTCTGGCTTTAAGAAATGTTCCAAATGTGGATATAAAATGTCCATCACGGATGGACACTCTGTGTGTGTCTACTGCCTCGGAGCCATCCATTTACAGGAATTGTGTAGCTTTTGCCATGCGTTAAGTCCTAGGGTGCTCCAGGAGAGAAAAAATAAATTGATATTAAAGGGACTTCTGAAACCGTCATTTGAGGAAGCTATAGATTCGGCTTCTAGTACTCAGTCAAAGTCTAAAGCTTCCAAGTCTAAGAAAAGGTCTCCGGCTCCATCTGCCACTTCGGAGCCTCCAGAGAAGATTACTGTTTTGGACTCTACCTCCTCAGCTCCACTGTCCTCAGGGCCGCAGGAGGTATCAGTGTCAACTGAATCGGTGTCGGCTCCTATTATTCTTGAACCCATTAGGAGCCAGTCACCCAGTGTGAGGCATGGTTCACCAGACAAGAGATCCCAATCTCCATCGCTCTCCTCCAAATCCTCCAGGCTTTCTGATTTGGATGTCGATAGGGTAGTGCAGAGGCTCCTGCAGTCGCCGGTGTTGGCCAAATTGTTCTCGGCTATGACCCACTCGGCTCCGGAGCCAGTTCCTATGACCATTTCGATGATTCCTCCTCCGAGCACATCCTTGTCGTCAGAGCCAGTATGCTCCACTCTGAGTGATGTTCCTGCACCAGCTCCGATACCCCCTTTGGGTCTATTGGTGCCGACCTCGGCTCCGACCATGTCGGTTCCATCAACAGGGTTCAAGACTCGGGTCTCTTCTGTCGGGCCTGAGGGGGATACTTCAGGACAGCTGTCGGTTCTGAGTCTCCCACTCTGTGCATCGGCCCGGGGGACCCCGGTCATGGCCTCAGTGGCCGGTCAGTCCTCGGACTCGGGGGGACCTGCCTTCGAGGCCATGCAGAGAGCGCTGGCAAGAAAGTCAGCTACATTGCCTGGGTTGGTCATCCCGTCCCCCACCACCCCGGCGGGAGCCTCTGACACTCACCTATCAATGGACAGTAGAGCGCCATGCCCTAAGGATACCCCCATGAGTGGTCCCCAACTTTCTGAGGGTCTCCCAGAGTCCGTGCCTGAGGAGCCTCCTAGAAAGAAATTGTGCAAAAGGAAGCACATAGACTCCCAGAATGAGTCTCTCACCTCCGATACTGACCTCGAGGAATTGGAAGGGTCACCCAAGTCTTCCCCTGATGATGTTTCCTTCTCTGATATCCTGGAGATACTGAAACAAAGTGGTGGCTGGCCTTTCAAAACTCCTTCTGAGGAGGAGTCAGTATTCCTTAAGGCTTTTGGTGCTCAACCTTCTGCCTCCTGGGTGTCTCCACCCTTCGACGAACTTCTTGACCTCATTTGTCGAAGAGTGTAGGAAAACCCTGATTCTGTGGATCCCGTGCCCAGGTGTCCCAACAGATTCCTGTCCGCACCCCAGGGAAAGGAGTTTCTGTCAAAAGGAGTCCCGGTGATGGTGGCAGCCACCCAGAAGGAAGTTGCAGAGTCTTCTACATCGGTTCATCCTCCTAACAAGGAGTCTAGGACCATGGACCGGTACGGGAAGCGTACCCTATCTTCAGCAACCTTCACTTTACGGTTGCTGAATTATTTGTCTCACTTCACTCGGCTCCAGAGAGATCTCCTCAAAGAATTGGGAGATATTCTTGCGGGTAACATACCTGAGGTGGTGGCTCAGATGGTTAACGCACAGGTTTCTACCCTCAACTCTGTCGCTAACTCATCCATGCGGTTCATCTCATATGCGGCTGAGGGAGCGAGTAGGGCAGCGAGCTCAGGAGTCACCCTTAGAAGGCAAGTCTGGCTGCGCCTGTGTCACTTCGCGGAGGCCTTTAAGTCTTCCTTCACTGATGCCCCATTTGACAGTTCCTCCTTGTTTGGGACCAAAGTGAAAGACACCCTCACCAGGTGCGAGCAAGAGGGAAAGACCCTGTCTGCTGTAGGGGTCCATTTTTCCCTTCCTTCTAGGCCTTATCCCAAGTCCCAGCTGGGGGGGGTGTAGTTCAAGAAATCACAGAGGTTTTTTCCTGCTGCATAAGGTGAACCCCCCTCTAGAGGCAGGGGATGGGGGGTTACTCAGGGAGACATTGCCCCAGAGGCAGAGGGGGCCCCTGCAATTCCGGAGACCGCGACTCCTTCTGTGGCTCTCCATGCTCTCATTCCTGAGGGTGTGCCTGGCTGTGCTTATCCGGAGTCAGTCGGGGGTCGAATTTCCTTATATCCAGAAGCCTGGGAGAGCATTACCCAGGACCGATGGGTGTTAAGGATAATTTCTGGAGGTTACTTCATCCCATTCTCTTTAGTACCCCTGCCAATAAGAAAGATCCCAGACATTCCACCCAGTCAAAGGGATCAAGCAGCCTCAGAGGTCTCTCAGCTGCTAGAAAAAGGAGCCATCCAACCAGTCCCCTCAGACCAGATCGGATTAGGGACTTACTCAAGATTCTTTTTGGTGCCAAAAAGAACAGGGGACCTGAGACCCATACTAGATCTCAGTCAACTCAACAGTTACATACACAAGTCCAAGTTCTGTATGGTCACACTACAATCGATTCTCCCATTGTTTGGAGAGGAAGTATGGATGTGCTTCATCGATCTCAAGGATGCTTACTAGCATGTCAAAATGGACAAAGCATCCAGGAGTCACCTACACTTCTGGCTGGGAGCCAGTCACTTCCAGTTTTGAGCTCTGCCCTTTGGTCTCACCACAGCCCCCAGGGTGTTCATCAAATGTATGGCAGTGGTGACGGCTCACTTGAGACGTCATGGATTCCAGGTGATTCTGTATCTGGAAGACTGGCTGCTTACCGCCCCCACCAGGCATCAACTAGTTTAGGCCAGGGATGCTACCATCAGTCTATGTCACCAATTGGGCATAACAATAAACTGGGAAAAATCTGCCTTATTGCCCTCACAGCATGTCATCTTTATCGGAGCAGAGTTGGACACCATTCAAATGCGAGCATTCCTACCACAAGAAAGGATCACGGTATTGCAACGACAAATACATATGCTGATGCCCCTGAGACAAGCAAAGGTAAGACTGGTTGTACAACTCCTAGGGACCATGGCAGCAACTATCATGTTGGTCCCTCTAGCAAGATTACACATGAGACTTCTTCAATGGCTCCTCTTTGTCCAATGGTCTCTCCAAAGACTCCCACTATCTCATCCCATCTTAATCACAGACAGGAGCAAGCAGGACCTCTGTTAGTAGCTGTGCACCAACAATTTGAAAGGGGGAAAGCCCTTCGTTCCTCCCGTCCCTGTTGCCACGGCGACTACGGATGCCTCCCAGATGGGGTGGGGGGGCATTATCTCGGCAGGACAGTCCAAGGCACTGTGGCAAGAACATGAGATACATTTGCACATAAATGTCTTGGAGATGAGAGCAGTGTTTCTTGCATTGCAGGCACTTCAGGAAGTTCTCCCTCTAGAGACTATTGCGATACACTCAGACAACATGTCAGTAGTGTGGTATCTCAACAAGCAATGGGGAACCCGGTCTTACCCCCTATGCAGAGAGGCTATGCAAGTGTGGCATTGGGCAATAGCTTCCCAACGGTTTCTGGTGGTAATGCACATTCCGGGGAAGTCCAATGTAATAGCGGACAGGTTAAGCAGAGTGATACTTATGCCTTACGAGTGGTCCCTGCATCGCCTGGTTGCAGAGCGAATCTTCAGCAGATGGGGTCAGCCTTGCTGCGACCTTTTTGCCAGCCCTCTCAATGCGAAATGCAACTACATCACCCTGATCCCCCCACAGGGGAAATCACCCAGGGACACTCTGGCTCACGATTGGCCCTCCGGTCTGCTTTATGCTTTCCCTCCGTTTCCCCTTCTGTCAAGGGTGATTCAGAAAGCGCAATCCTTGGGAAGCAGAATGATTCTGATTGCCCCACACTGGCCTCGTCAAGTATGGTTCCCCTTTCTTCAACCATACGTTGTGGACACTCCTTGGATTCTGGACCCTCTACCAGATTTACTGACACACATGTCGGGACAGTCCCACTCCTCTCTGAGGACACTCTGGTTGACAGCCTGGCTACTCCACTTGCATCGCTAATCAGACATCATAATTTTTCACCAGAGGTGGTCCATATATTATTGTCCTCCCATAAGTCATCCACTAGAAAGATTTACTCTAGCAAATGGAAAAGGTTCTCCATCTGGGCTCATACTAGAGGTATTGATCCTTACATAGCTCCAATAGATTCAGTTCTGGAGTTCTTGTCTATGCTGTTCTATCAAGCGTCCGCATCAGCCACCATCAAAGTTTAGCTGGCGGCGATATCTAATTTCCATGTAGCGAATGAACCTAGTCTTATGGCACACAGACAATGCAAAGCATTCCTTAAAGGTACCCTGTTGCTTTGTCCCCCAGTGTCTGAACCCGTCATGCCCTGGGATCTCAATTTTGTTCTTCAAGCCCTTGCTCTACCACCATTTGAACCTACAGCTACCTGTGAATTAAAATTCTTAACATGGAAAACAGCATTCTAAATAGCAATCACTTCAGCATGGTGGGTCTCGGAAATTCAAGCCCTCTCCATCAAACCCCCATATTTGATCTTCCACAAAGATAGGGTCTCTCTTACACCAAACCCATCATTCCTTCCTAAAGTGGCTTCCACGTCTAACATGACTCAGTCCATTGAGCTGCCGGTGTTCTTCCCCCACTTCTCTAACAAGTCAGAATTTAGGTTTCACCAATTGGATGTACATAGACAGTTACTCTTCGATCTACACTGGACAAAAGATATCCGGAAGTCTGACCAACTCTTTGTCTCCTTTTCGGAAAACCGATTGGGTTCTCCGGTACCCAAGGTTATGCTGTCTAGATGGATAGCCAGTTGTATCTCTTTCATCTATCAGGCAGGAGGTAAAAATTTGCCATTTCCAGTCAAGGTGCATTCTTCGCGGGCTGTTTCCACATCCACAGTCTATCAAGCTAGATTGTCAATGGATGATATATGTGCTGCAGCTACCTGGGCTTCTCCTCACATCTTTGTTTCTCATTACAAATTGGACGTGGTCTCCAGGGGCAGATCTTTCTTTGGCTCCACAGTTCTCAGGAGTATTTTCCTATGAGCCACCCAGGTTGTAGGTGCTAGGGACGCTGTCCCATGGGTAAGAATGTAGGTGAGATAGGACTACACAACATCAAGAAGTTATGTACTCACCATAACATTCGATGTATGTAGTCCATCTCGCCTCACATTCTTACTTACCCTCCCACCTTCCCCCTGCCTGGAGGATTTGGAGGATAGGTTGTCACCTGCAGAGTCCCTTTGATTAGTGATTGTTTATATGGATGTGAGGTGTGTATGAAGTACATATGTTGTTTCGCAGAAAACTAGATCTGGGGATATGGAGCAGTGCACCATGGGATACCCACTTAGCCCAGCCAATGAGAGACTTTGAGCTAGTAAAAATCGGCTGAGTCGGAGCCAACATTCGGCTCCGAACCCACGGGTACGAATGTGAGGCAAGATGGACTACATACATCGAAGGTTATGCTGAGTACATAACTTCTTGATCTAGGTGGAGTATTTCATGAGTTAAAAGCAGGTTTCCTCAGTGTTCTATGCGCTCTTTCAATTCCAAATGAAAGTCACTCTTTCAAGTCTAAAAATTCAGGAATCCAGGTTGTTAAGAATGAAACAATGTCTTCTCCTTCAGTGTTTTCAGGCAGACCAAAGATCCTGATGTTGTTTCTCCTTTCCCTGTTTTCTAAGTCATCTATTTTGTTAAGCAGATATGTATTCTGTTTAAGCAGAAATTCTTTTTGGAATTCTTCCTCTTTGAGTCTCCCTTCAATGTCATTTAGAGACATCTCTATATTTGTTATTTTTGTATGGTTTTGCTGTAATAGTTACTTAAGAGTATCAGTCTGTTTTTGAGAATTTCATTTGAGATTTTCTAAGTCATTCTTAAAGCCATCCATCTTCAAAGATAGTTCCTGTAAGGTAGATGTCGTCAATTGCAGTTCTTTTTTTAAAGCAGCATCTGGATGAGAACTCCTTGTGTTGTTCATATTCAGTGACTCAATATATCTCCAAATTACTTGACAGGAAAATGTTTGTATATCTCCACCAGAATTGATATTTATGTAGTTTAGTAGTTTATCTATAGATTTCTGATGTTTTAAATTTGAAAATAATAAAATTTTCCTATATTATCATACTAGTTTATGGAGGTCTCAAAATTCACTGATCTCAGTTGGCCGTCTAGGCTCCACCCCAGCACATAATTGTTTGATAGCACCAGTTCAATACTTTCCATCACCAATCTAAGATCATTGGCTTTTAACAAGTCAGATTCAAGAAGCATACTTTCAAACCATTTTAAGGCCTCCCAGTGAGAGATCACAGAAAACAAATCTTTTATGTCTATTTTGACCAATAAAAGGTGAGCTATTGAATCCACCTTGCTAACTTTAGTTAAGAAATCCCAAGGATCAATTAACACATGATCGTATAGTCCTAAATATGTTTTACATCTTCTATCAACAAGCACTGCTAGGGGGTAGGTTTTAGAGCCCCCCGCAACTACTACTGGTCTTAATGGTGGGCATTCCACATTTCTATGGATGTTCAGAATGACAAATATTGATGGAATAATTGGCTTTGGTACTCTGAGGAAATCATACAGTGTTTTATCTGTTATTCCCTGCATGAAATTATCCTCTAAAATAAGAACATTCTTATGATAAGCTTTGTTGATTTCATTTTTAGAGACTTGAATGTACCTTAAATCACTCTTCAAGAAATCCAAACTTTTTGCTGTGTAGTTCCTAAGATTCATTATACCACTCCTCTGCCTTTGTCTGGTTTCATTATTGTCAGTTCTTTATTCAATGTTACTCTATACTCATATGTAAGGTTAAATTTAATTCATCTGTTTTCTTTAATGTAAAATCCCTTACTCCTCATGGATGTCAGCACTTCTCCTGGTGCTTAACACTTACTTGAAACAAAACCAGTGGGAGTCTAGCACAAAATAAGTTAACAGGGTAGTTAAGGGGGAGGTAAAATATAAACATATTTTACCAGAAACAAAAGTAAATAAATAAACAAAGTGTTGTTTCTTTGGTCACATATGGTTACACTGCACAGCTCAAGGGTATTCCTTATGTGTTTAACACATGCTAACCACTAGTTATCTCTTATGTTAAGTTGCTAACTATGTATTTAGTCAGTGTGATTCAAAATGGACCCTTTCAATCATAAACTGGAATCGATAACAGAAAATACGGAATAATATCAGGGAAAAATTCAGAATCTCAAATTCAGAAGATTGACTTTCAGAATGCTAAGTTTGAAATACTGAAAAGACCTGCTAAACTAAATATAATCTACTGGGATGTGTTGTGACCTGCAGTTATCATACTAAGTTGGAGATGTGTGGGATTGTGAAGCCCCCTCCTCCCATCCAGGTAAGCACGATGCTAGATTTGTTTTGGTTTTATTTGTAGCCAAATATTTTTTTATATATACATGATATGCATGTACATGTGTGTGTACACACACACACACACACACACACACACACACACACACACACACACACACACACACACACACACACACACACATATATATATATATATACACACACACACACACACACACATATATATATATATATATATATATATATAGGTCCTATTTGAATGATCAAAATTACATTTTAGCGAACGTTACAACACCGAATCTGTTCTGCCGAAATATCACTTTGCCGTAAACTCACTTAATTGAAGCTCACACCACTAAAAACAAATCTAAATAAACTCAAATACAAAAACACTCATTCTACAATTCAGAGATCTCACTACAGTGACAGACAGGGTACATCTCCAATACTCACTGTATTGCGATCTGAATTAAAAAGCAAACAGAGCTGTTAGCATAAATTTAACCTACAAAATGCAGCCCTACAAGACCATGGCATACTTACCTATTTACTAGCTTAACTAGTTCACTAAAAAGTAACTCGAACAACTAAAAGTTTGGCAAAGTGATATTTCGGCTGAATGGATTTGGTGTTGTTACATTCACTAAAGTGTAATTCTGATCATTCAAATGAGACCCATATATATATATATATATATATATATATATATATATATATATATATATATATATATATATATATATATGTGTGTGTGTGTGTGTGTGTGTGTGTGTATACACACACACACACACACACACACACACACACACACACACACACACACACACACACACACACACATTTGTATTCCTGAATTTGTTTTTTCAGAGATAAAGTTTCTGTGGTATTCACTAAAATTGTGTTAAACCAAAAGAGTCACACATAATCACCTCTCATTGTTTTCATTCTACATCAGTAATCAGTTTGGTGCACTTTTTTAAATATTTGAGTACTAAAACTCATAACACTGACTTAAGAATTACAGCATACCTTCATAAAGAAGCAAACCTTTTTGTTTTTCAGAAAGGAAGGACTTTACATACTAAACCCCATGTAACTCTGCATAAGGAATCTTTGCATAGGTCTAGTTCAGTTATATAATAATATATGTTCTATAAAAAGTTCTCATTTTGTGGAAAAAAATCTGTAAATTTTATTGTAGCAACAATAAAAGGCAAAATCATAACACTATGCATAAATTACAACATTTGATAGGTATTCCTTTTACTTTTAGAACATGGGCAGAACATAAAATATGATATCTGCTTAAGTTGGTAGCTCAGGTGGATGTAAAAAATTCCACAGCACCTATTGAAAAAAAAGTAGGGGTCCTTTATTTTCAACACTTATTTACAATATATACATTTGTTCTTTTTTGCAATATATACAATTTATTGTATTTACAATATATATGATTTATCTCATTCACATTATATAAACATTATACACAAAATGTAAACACTTTTTATAAACAAACACTTGAAATAATACATTGATTATTTTAATAAAATAAATTCTTAATTTTTCATTACTGGACCCCCATTCCATTTTCCACAACCAAACTCTTATTTTTTTTTAATCTTTGCTTGATTCCATATTTCATTGAATGAAATTTCCTTTACTCTTTGATTCCATATTATTCAAATTATAGAAATGCATTTTTATTGATTCCATTAACATAATTTTTCGATTTGTCTCCATAATATCTACACTCCATCATATCCATTTTTAGACTATTTACAGCCATAAAATTTTCTAAATATTTCATATCTATCACCTTATTTCATATTGATTTAACTCTTTTGCAACTCAAGAAAACATGTTCAGTTGTTTCAAATTGATTACATTATATGCAGTTTCTGTTGTTTTTGCTTTTATATGGCATATTTGCTTTTACTGATAATTTCTGTATCATTAACCTCCACAGAAAATCTTGGTATTCCCGCATGCTTTAGATTCTTGACTTAATTGCAGCCTTTTTTCTTTACACACATATTTCCAAGGTTAAATGCAAAAGAACTTTTTCATAATATTATGATACCATATCTTCCTATCTTTTTCAATTTCATTGACTTCTAATTTTCAGATCAAAATTTTGTCTTGATAATTATTCATCATTTTCATATAATCTGCTTCCCTTAGAACTCAAATTATTCCCCATTTGTTATTATGTTTAGCTTTTAAAATTCTCATCAGTAATATTTATTTATTTTATTTTACATTTATTTTATTTTATTTTACATTTGTTGACCGGGCTAGTCCAACTGGATATATTTCCATTTTCAGCAGAGGCCCGGGGAGAAAAGCTCCACATATAGACAAAAGGAGATACAGGAGATAGTAATGAATTGTCATTATCATTCCGACTTTTTAATATTTAAACAATTTTAGAAAAGCTGCATACACTGTAAAATTTAACAATCCTAAACCACCTTCTTCTTTTTTCACATAAAAAAATCCTCTTTTAACTAGATTTATTCTTGAACCCCAAATAAATGTAAATATAATACTATAAAATACTTTTTCAAAAGCCAGTGGGATACTAAAGAAAATCACTAAGTAAGTAATTCTAGCAAGTAAAATCTAATTATTTAAGTATATTTTTTTCTTGAAGGATAGTCTAAAGGCCCTCCAAAACATGCATGTCTTTTTCATAACTTTAAATTATTCTTCTCATATCTCACCTCCATATTAACCTTTATCAAAATAACATTCATTACTAATATAAAAATAATACTGCTCAAAGGGCAACCTTGTCTTATTCCCTTTTTAAGCAGAATTTCTTTACTAAGTCACCAATTTATTAGTATCTTAACTATATTCAGCCTATAAGCAGTAACATAAACCATTTTTATTTATTACTTATAGCTATCAAATATTTTCATAAGATGTTATGCTGAATTGAATCAAAAGATTTGCTAAAATCACCCACCATTAATTTTGTTGGAACTTCCTTATTTAAAATATCATCCTCTATTTCTCTAATCACTAACAATTAATCCTGTACATTTTTATATTTTATACCACATATATTTTATTTACAATCTTGCTTACCTTACTTCCCATACTTTTTTTGCAAAATGTTCATAAATATCTTATAGCCAGTGTTATTCAATACTACAGGTCTCCAGTTCTGTATTTTACACTTGTCTCCTTGTTTCCATATACATTTTATTATACCACTACACATATCTTTATATTGACAACCATTTCTTAAGTATTCATTTAATACATCTAAAAATAGCAGTTTTGAATTAGTCATATCTTTATAAATGTTCACTTTACCCCATCTGGACCTGCCACAAAATGCAAATTTAGTTTTCCTAAAATATTTTCCAGTTCTTTCATTTTAATCCTTTTTTCAAAATCCCTATTATCTTCTCCTGATAAATGTTTACTTTCTATTCCTTAGTGCAGTATACATTTTTCCTCTAAATTTTTCTTAATAAATCCTTCCACTATTTTCTTAATCTTATCTTGTGTTGTTTGTACTACACCTGACCTACGTTTCATTTGTCTCATGATACTATCATTTTCCTTAATAAATGTGCTCAAATATGGTGCAATTTCTTCCTTCTTGCTTTGTAAAAATATATTTGCCTATATAATAAATACTGTATTTTCTTTTTATTTAAATTATATAGTTCCTGTTCTTTAATAAAGTATCTTTTTTCATTCTTTTCTAAGCTACCACATATATCCTCATTTAATTAGTCATAACATATTCTTACCTTCCTTTTTTATATTATCCCAGCTTATATAACACTTTTTATATTTTTATTTAAACAATAACTACCATTCAGATCAATCTTTATTAAAACATCTCATTTGTATATGATCCTTCCATAAATTTAATAAATCCATCCTCTCTTCTTTATCCCATTTAACCTCATTAATCTTTTTTATTCCCTTTTCTATTTTATATAGTCAAAATTATTCTCTAGTCTAAAGTAATCCATATAGCCCTGTAATCCGAAAAACCTGTCTCTAATATGCCTTCATCCATAATTTTCAACCCTGCTGAAACTAGAAAATAATCTATTTCTGTTTTATGTTCACCTGTCCTTTAAATACTCTTATTCCAAATAAATTCCCACATCTTGCAATATCTAACATCACCTTAACATCATATGCTTTCTTTTTATTTTGTATAATACTATAACTGAAATCTGCTACAAGAATTAAATCCATGTTTACTGCAACATGGTGAATTATATCTTTACACATCTTTTCTCTCTCTTTTTTTGTTGCCGATGTGTAAAGCACTATAATTCTAAAAACCTGATTTCTCCATCTTATATCAAGAATTGTAGCATGACCTGTAGTAACAAAAGTAACAACTAAAACTTTTATCATTTCCTTATACAAAATAATTATTCCTGAACATATCTCCCCAAATTAAAAATTATATTATTCCCACCACACTTAAAATTGTTGTCTCTCTTCATTTGTTTAAAACCTAGTACCTTCTAATATAATACTGCCAGTGTCCTGTTTCTTACACAATTCAAGTATACTCTCCTTAAAACATTCTTTAAACTATTATCATTTAAGCATTACTTTATTTGTTTGTTTAACTAAATTCTATTTTATATCTTCACTGTCACTCAGCCCTCATTCTTTACCCTCTCCTTTCTTATGGATGAAACTTTTATTACTGATTTTTTGTAAGTCTTCTGCACATTCTATTTCTACACTCTTTATTATATTTTCTTTTAATTCTAGGTTTTCACTTTCTTGGTTCTGTTCTATTAATGCTTCTACAGTCCATTGCTCTAGCTCATTTACTTTATATTCACATTGCATCCCCAGTGTTCCTACTTTCTCACATTTATAATACTAGATTTCTCATTTTCTTATATTATATCCTATCCTTCCAAAATTAAAAGTTTTATTATATATTTTTTTTTTTTACAATTACTTATCAAATGATCTACTTTCTCACACAGAAAACATGCTTTTGCTGACCCCAGTATTTCACCATTCCTTTGTCCTCTTCCACATTTATAACACTTGGAATATGCACAATGCTGTCATTTTCAAATTTTAAAATATCATTGCAGTCGTGTCCGTAAACCTCTGTTGTCATATACTTTTACAATATCTATCACATTTTTACATAATTTTAATAAATACTTTTATAAGTCATTTCTTCAACCTCAGTTCTGAATTGTATGCTTTTTAGTCTCTGTCTTTGAAAAGCCTTACATATATAATGGTTCCAAGGAACACAGTCTTTCTTATTTTCATATTCTCCTAGACAGTTCTCCATAGCTTTACCAGTCTCAAAAATAATGTCACAAAATATCTGTTTATTAATATGAATAAACAATTCAAAAAAACTCTCCAGATAACAGTACCAAAACCTCAAATAACCAAATAAAATAACTCAAAAATGGTACTGTGGGGTACAAAGGAAGCGGCCACACCAAAACTCTGTGTAATAAAATCAAAACTGAACTTTATTGAAGAAAAAACTATATGAATAAACACCTTTACCTCACATGCTTTAACTCCTGCAGGCATTATTATTTCATCCCATCTCTTGTATCTGCCCATTCCTCCTTTTTCTTTCTTTTTAATTCAAACTTTAAATGACTTCTTTCTTTCTATGTTTACCGCTTTCTTTCCTTCTCCCTGTTTCGCCACTCTTGATTTCCCCATCTCAGCATATGACTTTCTGCTCTTGACCTGTGTGACTTATTCATCCTGTATCTTCTCCATTAAGTCACCCCATGATACATCATTGCCACTTTCTAGTTCACCTGTAGTGACCAAATCTGGAAGCATTTTATCCTACAAACCTTCCAATTGGGAGGTTGTAATAACAAAACTCTGTGCTGTCTCTTCATCTCTGAAGAGATTTTTTTGTGAAACACCTCTTCAGAGTTGAATTTCAATATCTCCCCTCCATCTTTCTCACCCTGAGAAAGCTTGGATGCTTTCTCAACTTTCTTACATAACAGTACACCTTCCAACAAAGGCTCAACTGCCTTTGCTTTAACACCCTCTTCCTCCATTTCCAAACACTTTTCTATAACATTCAATGTACGTTCTTCCATTAAACACTCTTTTTCTTCTATAGCACCATGCTCCAAACACTCCATTTTCATTATCTTCCTGGTTTCTCTGAGCCGCCTCCATGCTCAGAATGGAAACCAGAAGGGCTACCACAGTTAGTATCCCCATACGTGAAAAGACTTGGGGAAGTTCCCCAATCCCCCGGCCAAATTTCCCCTACTAACATAAATTCTATCTCGGGTATCACCTGAAAAGAGGCTACTAGCCTAGTGGGAATAACCTGGACAACAAAGGATAAATAAATAAATAAAATGATACTGTATTACTGGACAACTGTTTTCCTACAGAGTATTACTGCATGAGGAGAGCCCAGCATCACGTCTGTGCTTCATGGCTGCCATGAACAGAAAAAAAAAAAGACGTCAAACATCTTGCTTACTTGGTAAACAGAGCTGTTTAGCAAACAGCAAATTTAAAAAAAATAATAAATAAATGAAAATAAAAACTAAAAACAAAACTGAAATAAAAGTATTTACAGCTGCAGTTAGAAGATGATGCTGTTTTACTTTCGCTTTGCTATCTATGGCTCTTAAAAAACTGTATTTAATGAATATTAGAAATATAAAAGTAATGCTGTTAACTACAGCAGCAATTAGAAAGATGCATGTTTGAGTGTTGGAGGAGTTCCAATGCGATGCATGTGTTTTTTTTTGTCATATGATTGCAATAAGACATTTAATGTGTACATAGGCAAGAAAGCAATGGTAATTGCTGGGCACGTGTGTGTGTGTGTGTGTGTGTGTGTGTGTGTGTGTGTGTGTGTGTGTGTGTGTGTGTGTGTGTGTGTGTGTTGGAAGGTTTCTACTATGCCTTGTGTGCCCACTGAGTCCTGAATTAGGCTACAGCTCCTCTGCCACTCCATCTGTGTGAGTCCGTCTGTCCGGCTGTCTGCATCAGTGTGTATGTGTACCTGCTTCTGTGTATAGGTGTATCTGTCTGTGCCTCTGCATGTTACTCACACAATCACAAACACTGTGTGAGTGACTTTCTGTGTATGTGTGTGTGTGTGTGTGTGTGTGTGTGTGCATCTGAGTTTCTGTGCATATGTGAGAGACTATCGCTCTGCCTGTGTCAGTGTCAGTGTGTGTGTGTGTGTGTGTGTGTGTGTGTGTGTGTGTGTGTGTGTGTGTAAGACCATTTTCAGACACAACCCATGTCATTAGGCAAACACACCATGTATTACAAAGGCACAGCAAAAATGTCACAGTATCCATACAATTAATATGCTAAACATCCAAAATATTAATACGAATAACATTGCAGTAGAAATATAAATAGCAATAATAGAAAAATATTGAAACACATGGTAAATATTAGTAGCACATAAAAAAGCTTAATATGCAGCAACAACGCACTGCAGTAAAGGCTTCCTAATGAAAATCCATTGGCTCTGTGATCAAGTCAGAAAACAGCAGTCACCCAAGCTTGGAATCACATGACTTTGGAACACAGTCAAGATTAAGAAAACACAAACTAAAGCATGCACTCCTACCCAAGTGTGAATGGCTACACCCTCCCACCCCTTGCTACTTTTATATATCAGTTTTTGAAATTATACTCTCCTGAAGAAGAGAAAAATCTTCAAGAAAGTTCAAACATGATCTCCACAACGGAATCTTCTGAATTGTGAATTAATGACTAGTGATATGAGTGCTGATCACTAGTGTAAGAATTAATACTGGACTGGAGTAGTAAGATTCACAGACACACACACACACACACACACACACACACACACACACACACACACACACACACACACACACACACACAAGCATGTGACAGTAAGCAATAGTATACATCTGTGATGCACTGTTACATTGTAGCTAACCTGAAAGATAGAAAACATTTCTTATAGTGACCTACACCAGACATAAAGCAAACTATGGTATGTGATCTAATTGCACATTGTTGTATGCACATACACAAGTAAGCAACTGAGCAAAAAAAAAATAATCATACTCTCTAATAATTTTAAATTGTTGTGCATTGTTGAGAGGGCAGTGCTTATTCAATCAATGGTGGCAGTACATAGCTGTTTCACAATAATAGGCTAACTTGTATCTCAAAATCATGCGTATTTTCCTTAAACAAATGACCTTTTTTCACCTGTCTTCCTGGAAGTGGTTATAGTGACCTACACCAGACATAAAGCATCACTAAATGTATTGATCCACAAAACAGAGGTAATTCTACATACAGCTGTTTCATTGTAGGCTAAATGGGGCTTCCCTTGCTGTCTGCAGTCCTGACACCTTATTGTATATTTTATACTATGTATTGTGAGTATGTTATGTGCACTTTAGAAACGTTCACTCAACATACTGTTTTATTTTTCATATCTTTACAAAAGGGAGCAGATGATCAGAAGGTCATAGCACCTGAGAGTTTTATCTTTTTTGTTTGGAAAATTAAGGATAGATGGCATAAAACCAACTTCACTGTGGAGTTATCATTCTGATAATGTTTACTATCAAAACATTTGGGAGAAATTCAAGAATACCTAACAATAATATTCAGCTTAGTTTATGGAACAGGCTGCAGTGGAACTTGCAAAGAGTATTTTCAGCCAAACTACCCTTGCTAGCATGGTAAATATTTCTGTGATTTTTTTTTCCTACTGGGATAATAAAATAATTGAGCAAATCCAATGTCTGCCATATTGTTCATACTTCAATTACTTTAACTTCAGCTGCTCTACATGCTCAATGTATTCTATTTTGTTGTAGTGCTTTTCTACCAGGATGGCCCTGAAAAGAGACTTTTAGCTCAACCAGACTACCCTGATCAACAAATATAAAATAGATAAATACTATAAATCAAGTAGTTTATTCTACAATGAGAGTGAAGTCATCCAGCAGTAGAAATTTATGACATGACTTGTACTGCTATAAACAGAGTAAGCTAATAAAATGTCTCATAATTTTACAGGGAAGTAGTGGCACATTGTAACTGTAAGCTAGTTAGAGATGGTTAGAAGATAGCTTCATATCCAGACCTTGCTTATTTTATTTTTAGAAACTATGACTTGGTACAATATTATTTCACAGACGGCAACATTCCAATTATTTATGTTTAGAATTTATCCCCTACAGTTAAAGAAACATTAGTGATTCTATATTCCCTACAGTGTTGTCCAGACATGTTTTACTGGTACCCGGAGTGCATTTCATTGTCATTATCCATTCAGTCTCATTTGCTGTAAACTAATTTTAATCTTATCAATGTTTAAAATATTTTCATTATATGTTCTTTGTATACGTGTTGATAAAATAACATCTAGATGTATTGCTTAAGCAAGTATACTCTGTATTGCATTGCCTAGGATGTGGTTGAAAGTATTACTTATCCCAGTACACAGTTTACTACCCTTTCAGTCAACAAAACAATACATTAAATAAATATATCGCATTTGCATTACCAAACTGAAAACAGCATAAGGAATGGAAATAATTTGTATTAAACAGCAGTTAGAAGGACTGCGAATATTACAAGTTAAGAGACAAGTTTTCTTAAAGGTGGGGCTGAAAAATGTCTTGTAATTGCTACCGGCATACTTTTAATACCATTTGCAGAGTTCTTGTATGCACAGGTGTCATACAATATTACAACAGGAAGTACGTGTCAAGAAATGTTTCTTATCTGGGTGTAAAAGAAAGGCAGTAGAGTCATTTGTTATGTTCGCAAAACATAAAGAATACTCAAATCTCTTTAAGCTGGAAAAAACAAGGTAACACATAGTTCATGAAACGGTCATTAGACTTTGTAGTTACTAAGTGTGCTGTCTTTTTTTTCATCTGTTTTATAGTAAAGCCTGCATACAATCTGTGATCATGTGTAAACTACTGCATAGCAAATGAAAGCATTGTTAGTATTCCTAGGCTGTTTGGTTTTATACAAAAGCAGGACTGAGAACATTTATAATATGTTGTCTCAGTGTATATTCCCTTCTTTATAATATTACCTGAATATACACTGCTGAGTTATTATTTATTTGATTTATTGACTGATTGATTGATTGATTGACTGATTGATTGATTTATGGCCCTCGATGATTGTTACTGTTGAATTGACACCCTGACCCCATGTGCAAAAATGGGAAGAAGGGGTTGTAGATGGATGGATGTATTGATTGTAAGTGAACTGGTCTATGGACCCTTTTCATCCACAACCCGGGCCTTAGTAGCAAAAACACAATACAAACAGCAAATGCATCCCGATCAGATATCAACTACTTTAAAGATACAAATGTAAGAAAATAAGTATTATGATAGAATAAAAGTCAGAGTATAAGACTTACCTGCATCTGGTTTGGGAGGCAGATGCTCTGGAAGAGCTGATGTTGAACTGCAGTGAGATGCAACAGTAAGTGTTATTGCTTCATAGTACTTCACTCTTTAGTTTGGTTGTTTGGTATAGATTCACTTGCAGTGCATGTGAGTTTGTGTGTGTGTGTGTGTGTGTGTGTGTGTGTGTGTGTGTGTGTGTGTGTGTGTGTGTGTGTGTGTGTGTGTGTGTGTGTGTTTTGGAAGGTTTCTACTATGCCTTGTGTGCCCACTGAGTCCTGAATTAGGCTACAGCTCCTCTGCCACCCCCATCTGGTACCCTATGACCCTAAATTGGATTAAACAGGTAATTGGAGAATATTTAAATTAATAATATTAGTGAGAGATGTAATCTATTTTTAAATTATTAATCAGATGTTGACACTAGGCAGTAAACCTTACTAATGCTTCACTTCAGATAGCTTCTGTATACAACACTCTTGTTTTGCATACTGTATCTCTTTTTTAAACAGAAATTAATAATGCCATATTCTCCACTTGATTAGCTAGTCATATTTCAGTGCTAGCCATGGCATGATGCATTTTCAACATCCATTCAACTAATAACTACTGATCTTAAAATGATCTACTGTTAATTCTTGTTTACTGTATAATCACTGTATACACAGTGTTATGATCACCAGTGATGCTGCTGGTTCTCTATGTAAGGTCCAGGGAAGTAAACAGTGTGGGAAAAAATAGCCAGGGAATTGTTATGGCTGGTATTGTATAGGCCCTAGGGCCGATAGCCTAGTACCAACTTATGAACCTATGAACTGTTTTGCCAAATGGCGCACTTAACAACTCACAAGACTGGTTCCTTCCATGGGCCATAATCACTTTGGCAATTCCCACCATTATAAGACATCTTCTGTTTCCTGAAGGGAAAATACGTCAGGCCAGGGGTGAATTTATGAACACCCATCCAATCATCATGATTAACTGAGGACATCACTCTGCACTGTATGTTGTAGAAGATTATTCCACAGACAGAGAGGTAATGAATAACACATCTGCCCTTATACTGTGTTGTATTTATTTGTTCAACTGTTTGTGTAGTCCTTTGTTTTATGGAGGAGATTAATCAGGGTTAAACTTTTAACAGCATAGAATGCTAGACACAAACCACCACGCATGACTCTGTAAGAAACGAGATAGAACTTCAAGTCTGTCTCAGTAGCCGAAAGTATTTAGTCTGGTAATTTAGATGTGTTCGGATAGGTGTATAGTAAAAGGGGCATTATATTCTATGATTAGTCATATCAGGGCAGGGCAGAGCACAGAAGAATGGGAATTACTTCAAGCTTGGATAAAATACTTTTATTTATTATTAGGAGAGATAGAATGATTTCCTGGCTACTGATGCTATGTTGTATGGGGAGATGACTACTAGGTGCACGACTGTATCAGTTTGGAGAAGAATGCAGTCTAAACTGTAAACTACTGACTGCTATCAAGATTTGCTTACCAAAAGTAACAATCTGCACTTCTTTGCTTTTAATTTAAGCCCTTCTCTAATAAGTCAGTGATTGGTATGGTTTAGCTGTTGATGCAGTAACATAAAACTGGATGGAGAGTGAATGACACGACCAGCATGCTGTCATTGCCAAATGTAATTAGAGTATAAGTTTGGGCTAATAATTTGGAAATCTGAGAACTACTTGCTGAACAAACTGAGCCTCTTGGAACACTTATAGTTACCCTTTTCTTTCTGAGGTGACAACTGCTACTTTAACTATGTGGGTTCTATCTGTGACGACTGTTACTTTAACTGTGTGGGTTCTATCTATGACTTCTGCTACTTTAACTATGTAGGTTCTATCTGTGACAACTGCTACTTTAACTATGTAGGTTCTATAACTATGTAGGTTCTATCTGTGACAACTGCTACTTTAACTATGTAGGTTCTATTTGTGGCTACTGCTACTTTAACTATGTAGGTTTTATTTGTGATTACTGCTACTTTAACTATGTGGGATCTATCTGTGACGACTGCTGCTTTAACTATGTGGGTTCTGTCTGTGACTACTGCTACTTTAACTATGTAGGTTCTATCTGTGACGACTGCTGCTTTAACTATGTGGGTTCTGTCTGTGATGACTGTTATTTTAACTATGTGGGTTCTGTGATTACTGCTACTTTAACTATGTGGGATCTATCTGTGACGACTGCTGCTTTAACTATGTAGGTTCTATGTGTGACTACTGGTACTTTAACTATGTGGGTTATATCTGTGATGACTCTTACTTTAACTATGTGGGTTCTATCTGTGACTACTGCTACTTTAACTATGTAGGTTCTATCTGTGACGACTGCTGCTTTAACTATGTGGGTTCTGTCTGTGACTACTGCTACTGTAACTATGTAGGTTCTATGTGTGACTACTGCTACTTTAACTATGTAGGTTCTGTCTGTGACTACTGCTACTTTAACTATGTGGGTTCTGTCTGTGATGACTGTTACTTTAACTATGTGGGTTCTATCTGTGATTACTGCTACTGTAACTATGTAGGTTCTATGTGTAACTACTGCTACTTTAACTATGTAGGTTCTGTCTGTGACTACTGCTGCTGTAACTATGTAGGTTCTATCTGTGACGACTGCTGCTTTAACTATGTGGGTTCTGTCTGTGATGACTGTTACTTTAACTATGTAGGTTCTGTCTGTGACTACTGCTGCTGTAACTATGTAGGTTCTATCTGTGACGACTGCTGCTGTAGCTATGTGGGTTCTGTCTGTGATGACTGTTACTTTAACTATGTGGGTTCTATCTGTGACTACTGCTACTGTAACTATGTAGGTTCTATGTGTGACTACTGCTACTTTAACTATGTAGGTTCTGTCTGTGACTACTGCTACTTTAACTATGTGGGTTCTATCTGTGATGACTGTTACTTTAACTATGTGGGTTCTATCTGTGATTACTGCTACTGTAACTATGTAGGTTCTATGTGTAACTACTGCTACTTTAACTATGTGGGTCCTATCTGTGACTACTGCTGCTGTAACTATGTAGGTTCTATCTGTGACGACTGCTGCTTTAACTACATGGGTTCTTTCTGTGACTACTGCTACTTTAACTATGTGGGTTCTATCTGTGACGACTGCTGCTTTAACTACATGGGTTCTTTCTGTGACTACTGCTACTTTAACCATGTGGGTTTTATCTGTGGCTACTGCTACTTAAACTATGTAGGTTTTATCTGTGATAACTGCTACTTAACTATGTGGGTTCTGTCTGTCAACCTGTTTACTATCCATCTTACAACATAAGGGTCTTTACTGTTATTTAAAATTCAAGGATGAGGAATAGTGTCAAAGGCCTTGCCCAGATCCAGACATGCTGCACATACTGTATGGCTGCTATATGCAGCTTCAGTGACTTTCTTGAAGAAGCTTACTAAATAAAAAAGGTAGATATACTCACCATTTGACATCATCATATTAATTCAAGTCTGGAGCAATAAGATATTTTTATATAGGAGCTTATAATATGTTTTTCATGGCTTTACAAGTTAGACTTGTTTTTACAGATGGGTCTACAGTTTCCAGGATATATGGTGAGGTCCACTTAATGTACTGGCACAACATTAGCAACTTTCCATTCCTCAAGAACATACTGTGGTTATGCTAAAGCAGAACCAATTAATGAGAGATACTGAAAGGGCAAGTCTGGTGCGGTTGGTTAAGCAATCAGGTATATTGTCGAGCACACTGATGTGATACTTTTAGCTTCAGTTACTGCCATTAGTTGTTGTTGTTTTCTTTCGGCTTTTCCCAGTTAGGGGCCACCACAGCGGAACTCCGGTCCGCTAATGATTGGCAGTAGAGGTGCCAGCTCGACGTTCAACCTTCAACGAAGGCACGCCCATTTATGCATGTCTTTCGAATGCCCACCCGACCACTGGGTGCAGACTTCACACAGAAGGCACTCCCCGCCAAGAATCGAACGGGAGACCCTCTTGCTGTGAGGCAACAACAGTACTGCTGCACCAATGCGGATTCATAGATACTGCAGTTAGTACACATTCAATAATAATTGTGGTAGCAGAAAGAGACTCAGGATGGATGTAGATTGGCAATACTTTTAGGGTTAGAGTGGGTAATACCATTATGAATTAATTCAATGCATTGCTCCGTGATATTTCTTAATCATCTGATGTGATTAAACAAAGGACTTTTTTACTATCCTTGACTTCAGATGCTAATTTTAATTTGTGTTCTGCTTTGATGTTTCTTATGATAACTTTTAAGATTTTGCTGGTCTTTTTGTTACAGCCTTTAATGTGGTGAATTTTGATTTATTATAGGTCTTAATTAGCATTTTTTTCTTTTGTAATGCATGGAGTACGGTGACTATGCTCCAATATTCTGAAAAACAGCAAAATGTTAAGCCCAAGGCTGGTGTGAAACCTGACCTTAACAAATATTAAGCACAGCCTGCTAAAGTTGATAAGGTCAAGAGCTGGGCAGTAAAATCTGCCAGTACAAATGATAGTGGCAGAATAAAACATTTGCTAAAGATTTGCTTCTACCTGCTGTCTGTTTATAATATGTCCCTGACTTCCTCTTCTAAACTTAGAAAGTTACTAGAATAACAGTATGTGGGTTCACTTGATTTTCTGAAGGGTACAAAGTCTGAAACCTAAATGTATGCCATTATTTAGTGTCTTCAGTCCTCAATAATTTGTCTGAAAACAACAGACTTCATGAGAAACACAACCACCATATGAGGCAAAAATCTGGACAGTTGAGAGGCATGGGAGGTGAGTGTAAACATAAGGGACAGTGTTACACTGCCTTGTTGTTATTGTTTTTTCAGTTTCTCTGTGCCTTGTAGTGCATGGGGCAGATAAACCTCCATGCACTACAAAGAAATATGAGTGGTTAGCTAGTTCTAACCTAATATTATCGATTCTGAAAAATGGATGCCAAGATTCACCTCTTGAGGTGAACTCCTTGGCATCCATGTCTCAAACACATAATAAACACATAAGGACATGGTTATCATCAGTGAACCACTCATAATCCTTTATATTATACAGAGTATTAATGCTAGCACAATACCACTCATATTTTTGCATTCATAATAACCAGGCACACCAGAAATAAAAGCAAGTGTAAGGAATAGAAACAATACAATAACTTTGTAGGCAAGCGTATTCAGAAGTCCTTATAATGCTATCTGGGGTAAAGAGAGAGAGAGACAAAAAAAAGCTATAGTGATATACCTATGATATAAGTGGTGTTATGAGGACATCTAGTGGATTCATTCAACTAAAACATTTTAAAATATTTTACGTCAATAAAAGTGTATAATAGAGAAAAATACCAAATAAAAATTATTGTTTCATCTATAAGCTGAAAAGGCTTACAGATCTGTATAATTTAACAATAATATGTATTACTTTTAAATGGTTTGTAATTATTATACTGGCCTACGCATATTTATTGTCTTGTACAAACAGATATCAGTTCAGGATTGACCGGTTTAATAATTTCATGATTATGTCACTAGCATTTAATATTAATGTCATTAGTTTGCGTTGCTTTGGTTGTGTGTCTTCATTACAGTCTTAATGCAAATTTTCTCAAACTTTATTTTTTCCATTTTGCACTGTAGGAAGTTTCTGTTCACCAAAACCAGATTGTTACTTCTTTTATTTTTTTAATGTTAAGCAGTTATTGATCGCACTAGTAATTTTATTTTGTATCACTGCTGGAATCATGTTGTGCAATGTGTTTGGAAGCTTTTTTGTATTATTAATATTTGGAATTCTGGTAACTATATACTTTTTTCAGTGAAAAACTGCATTTTTTGTTTTTCTTAAGTTTTACAGTCCTCAATATATCTGGTTCTGATTATGACTGCTTTGTTTATGCTTTTTTTGGATGAGTAAAATTCAGTGTCAAAAGTGACAGCTGAGTCTACATGAGCGCTGGAAATCTTGCAAATGAATTTTGACAGATCATCACATAAATTTAGCAGGTTTGTTTTTTTTTAATGGAAAGAAAATAGACACTGTTCAGTCAGACTTTCCTAGTAAGCAAATGCTGATAAATAAATAAATTCCTTGAGGTCAGAGGACTTCATTGTAAATGCTGTAAAGGAGGACATTACTGATTTGTGACTGGATTTGACCAGGGAAAAGGATAACTACAGGAATAGTGTAAGCAAGTGTAACGCTAGTGAGGAATTTGTCAAGAAGATTTTGATTCTTCCTAGGGTGGTTACCTACTTGCACAAGGGGGATAATTTTTATTTACTATTGTGACAATGTGAGGTATTGCCAACTATGCCAGGAGACGTAGGGCAGTGGATATGTAACATATGCCAATATAGCTAGCTGGAGTTTTGTAAAGAATTATATGTCATTTGTATATCAAACTGATATGTACAAATGCTTGTTTTGAAAAATGTATTTGTAAAGCTGCTTGTTTTAAAAATGCATCAACAGTGTTTCCTGCTGGACAGAGAAGAAATATACCTGTATATCAGACCGCACTGTTGTAACTGTGGAAATGAATACATTGTAACAGAGGATACTGGAAGATAAGAGGTTAAGCTCAGCTCCATCTAATTTTGAAAAATATTGTGAAATTAAATTACTTAATTTAGGCCATAAAGATTGCATCTTACAGTTCTGATTGCAGCTAGAGACAAAATGTCTGGCAAAACAAGTACTAGGAAGCCTTCTGTATTGTCTTTTGCAATGAACTAATTGCTACTCTGGAAGGATGAAAGTTTGAAATTGTTTTATGTCTTTTAGAAGCTGCAACAGATCTTAGCAAAGGTCTATGTGTATGTATTATTGACAGATATGTGCAAGATTCTGGGTCAGTTGCTAGGAAAGGGGGTAGTATGGGAACCATAAGTCAGATAACCAGATGTATGTGATGTCATTCTGTAATCCAGGACTAAAATGATGTTGCAATAGCAGATGAGTCCGAAATCTCAGAGCAGTCTGTTTTTCTAACCTGACAAAAAAGGAAGACCAATCACCTACTTCATCTTGCTTTGCTTTAGTAAGTAACCAGGAAATAGTAATTCTTGAGATCAGTCAGGAAAATATAGTGAGATTAGTTAAGTATTGTTTTTCTGAATCTGTGTAAATCTATTCATCTGTATTATTTTAATATTTCCTGTGATTGTAACTCTGGTATTTATTGTAAATAGATATTCAGTATTTTCATGTTCTTTTATTATTTTATTATTAAACATATTTAAACTTTTCATTGTGGCTGGTCCTTTAGAGAATATTTTAAGCTGTGAGAGTACTTATATTTATTTGGTGACACTATAGCCACTCCTGAGACTCTTGCCACATTGGCCAAACACTACCATTTGTATTAATTATTAATTTCACCCAGTATAATTGGATACCCTTGTAAAAACCTTAGAGAAGCTGGCTTTGGAGTTTCTGGTAGCAGTAAGTACCTTATTGTCTGGGCAGAGGGGCATAGCTAGTAAATCTGTGCCAGCCTTTTACCAGTGTGTGTGTGTGTGTGTGTGTGTGTGTGTGTGTGTGTGTGTGTGTGTGTGTGTGTGTGTGTGTGTGTGTGTGTGCAAATCAAATCTCAAGAGTGTGTGTGTGTCAGCTATTTGGAGCAGGGAAACATAGCACTCATTTCACAGAGAGGGTGTTGGAGGACTTGGCTTGCGCACTCGACTGAGGACTGAACTCTACAGCTGTGCCAGTGAGGATTCTTATTGGGGGCCTGCAGAGAGAGATAGGGAAACCTAGACCCCAGCCTGAGTGTGTTCCCTGTGTGCTCTTAAGGGGAAATTTTGCTTGATGCAGAGAGCTGCATTGGGGAATATTGTGTGCATCTATTTTTGTTGCAAGTCAATGTACCTCGCCATTGTCAGTGGTGAGGATTCATGCTCCCTGATCACTGGCCCAGAGGTAAGATGTCACAACTATATCTAAGAATCTTTAGGTATATCCAACCTTTGTGATAAAGAATCTGTAGCTAATCAATGGATAGTTGAAATCAACCATTAAAAAGGTATTTTTATTTAAGGGTAACTCATTAAGCACATTTAGAAATCGTTCATAGTCTTATGGGAATATGGAAGGTGACCTGTAGCAGACTATGTATTGATATTTTTTAAGATAATTTGAATATTAGTAACCATAATACAACTAATTGAAACTGGAATTCTAAAAAAAAAAAAAATCTTCTCCAAGACTTCACAGCATGGAACATTCAGCTTTTTTTAACAATATGTTAAGTGCTTTTTGCCCCTTAATTGTTGGAACTTCATCAAAAAAGCACTTAACACATTGAAAGCTGAGTATACCATGTATAAAGTCTTTGAGGCATGTTTTTTTTTTTATTTGAATATCAATAAATTATCTTTGTAAATCACTGGGAGTCTGTCTAGAGATAATTGAGTCTCTAACAAATATTGAAAATCCCCTGCAGTTCCCAGTAAGTCTGAATGTGTGATATAGGTACTGAAACCCATTAAGGAAAGACTGCTGTCTTTACATTAAACCAAATCATTGTTACAACACCTAGTTGTATGTTTTCAAGTTGCAGGAGAACCATGAGATCTGGCAATTTATCGTTAATACTTCTGGCACTGATCACATCAACCTTGATGTGGTCTACATTAAAATTTAGTGCAAGCATTTCTCTTATGTTGGAATGCCCAAGAGATAGACTTAGCCCATAAAAGGCACTGCTGAGGCAGAAAATACTTTTATCAGTAGACAGAATCCAGGGAATAAAAGCTGCAGGTCATCATTAACAAAGAATGTTTGGGTGTTGATCATCTCATTCCAAAATGACACTTATGTGATCTACAAATGACACCAACCACTTATCCAATAGTTACTGCCAGTTTTATTCTCTTTGTCTCAGGACATCATTCTAGTTGAAGGTAGGATACTGCTACGGGCCAGTCTTACCTGCATTTGATACAGTATGTTTCTCTACATGCCCTTATTGGTGTTGTGCCCCAGGTCATTCACACCAACATGAGACACCACCAGGTCATAGTCATATTTCCCATTTGAGAGGCTGACACGCTGTCTTTGATCATCTTAGTAAGTAAACAATCAATGTACCTGACAACAGAATCACAAATTCTAACATCAGTAGCTAGAATCTCTGTTCATCCCTGCTTATGCACACTGTATAGGAATTACCTATTTATTTTATTTTTAATCTGGCAAAGATCTCCTGAAGAAGAGACTCTTCAACA